>NW_027286830.1:857003-987003 GCF_022747635.1 Hetaerina americana
ACCACCATCGGTGCGGCATTTTGAACTTTCCTGTAGCCACCGCGCACGTCGGGAGACTTTTTCTAGTGTATGTCTTAATTCTTAAGTGCAAAGTGAGTAAAGTAACGGAGACGAGATGGGTGCAGCATCGCAAGCTATGGCTAAATGTACTCTCCTCGTAAACAATTCCTGGAGGTAAAAGCAAACTACACCAAAGTGTTCCCGAATGAAAGATAATTCGAGAAGAAAAAACCGGAGTTACTTGAACAAGTGATAAGATATGACGATTCTTTATGAACATATTTGTATAGTACAATTGTAATAATACAAAATGTATCATTAATAAATATCAATAATACAAAATGCATTCAGCATGGCTTTAAATATTTAAAATTTATGTGCATAAAATTTTATATCTCTTGGTAAAAATTGTTAAAACTTATTGATTTGGTATATTAGGCAAGCAAGAAATTTTTTAAAAGGCAGGCGGAGAGTTATAGAAATAAATCAATATCCAATTGGAACGCTTTTCTGATTTCAACACTGTTTCCCTGATCCTTTATGTGTAAAGTGAAAACAATTCAGTGAGAAATTGATAATTATGTGGAAATAAAAAAACTCGTACGAGAAATCGAAAAACGTCTATTATGATTGAAGATGTCAATATTTCAATTATAGATAATTATCAACACAATTAATTAATTATTACGGAATATTATTGATCTACACATAGTGTGACAAAAACTATTTTGATGCAAAACGATAAAAATGACACGGATTTTCATTACATAGAAGGTGGTTGGTATAGAGTGTGGCTGTTAATGTTACTTACGTGAACATCAATACTATTCGGATAAATCACCGGTGGACATTGGTCTATCCTGAAAATAGGTACCATTGACGTTTCTGTTGCTGATGAGGTGTCGCAGAAAATGAAAATTTGAAAGCAAGATGAACAGATTTTGTCTCTATTTTCTTAATGGGGGTGAATAGATTGAATCAGCTCTCTTGATCTGAAAAGAAAGAAAACCAATCATTTACTAAACATATGTCTTCAAAAATTATAATGATTAACGAGTAAAATCTATCTTTTATACATGTATATCATAAATAGGTGAAGAAAAGACTTATTAATGAAATAATGCTGTTTTTTCCGTATTAAACCAGAAAAATTTGTCTCCATCCTAAGGCAGATTAAAAAACTATCACAAATATAGAAATATCTAAAAATTCATCAAAGAAGTAGAAAACATTATTGAAAAAATTATTATGAGACGCAGAGATATTATATTTCCAAACTCTTTGTTCTCTGCTCAAAGGGTTGGAACTAATTTTAAATAAAGCTTGCAAGTTTCAAGTTCTAAAACATGTCAGAAAGGGAGAAAAAATATAGATCTTTGAATAATAACCTTAATTATAATTACCACTAGAATATTGAAACTCTCAAGTTAATTAATCATAATTTTTGGTCCAGATTCAACATTAAGTCGATGGAAGGAAGGAATTGAAGGTCTTATTTCTCATTTCTAACGAGATTCAAGAATAAGAGGTCCAAAAAATATACGATTTACTCTCTTCTTATATGTACATATAAGAAGAGGGTAAATTCTCGGCATAAGAACATTAAATACATATTTAGTACATAAAGATGAAAGAGATGAGAAAACCTAAAAAAAAATACAAACATTTACTGCGACTTAAGTAGTCGAAATTTCCCCTTTATTTGAGGCCTATGCTGGAATAAATTGGCTTTAAAACTTCACGGTTTAAAAGCACCATTTATAATACATTTCAATGGCTATAAAAATAAAAACGCATATTCATAACTCAAAATTAAATTCACTTACGTTCGTTTATTCAATAAAGAAACTTGTTGAGCGTGTGATGTGCCTGTGATATTGGTAATTTTCTTTGTTTTTTTTCCGTGGGATCGCATATTAAATTAGAACTATTACATTAATAGCTTCATTGGCTATTCTGCAATCGAACTCGAGCATTTTCCCATCTGCCAGTTCTCTCTTTGCCTTTAATCTTCCACGTTGCTCACATACCCCAACAGCTGTGGTCTCGTACTAGCGCCCTCTTTTTTCCATCAAAACCGCTGAAAAGAATACCACTCTTATTCTTCCTTATCGTGCCTTCAACTCCTTTATTCTCCTCCCTCCCCGCCATTCATCCGCTTTCGCTCCGCCTTGGCCCCGTCAGTCAGTGGAGTGGAAAAAAAGGTTTTACCTCCTCTTTCAATAGGCGCGGTCTTCCAGGTATCTTTCATTTATTTATAATCCCCCTGACTGAAGAGAGGTGCTAAAGACGAATGCGTCACAACGGAGGGAATGGGAGAAAAGGAGAAGGAGGCGAGTGGTGAATTGAGGGAGGACTCTTTACGCAAACTCAGGGAACGGAAGCAGTGCTCCCTTCCCCCACCAACGTCAACATCAAAATGTTTACAGCGCCGTTGTTCTGCCGTGGTATAAAACTGAAGTTTAAACACGAGAGGATGAGTGGGGAGGGATCTTTCAATCTTTGAACTACTTGTTAAAATATACTTGCCCTTTTAACGCTCCGCCTCGATCTTTTCTCCCTTCGCGTAACTCCACTCCCACTTCACCTTCTCGCCCGACCTACTAACCATTTCCCCTCTCCCATATCAATCCCATTCTCTTCTCCTAACCTCCAGCCCCCCGCCCAATTCCTGAGGACTGTGAGATGCCTGAATTTAGGCATCGCAGTGAGATGAAAACTGAGAGATGAATATCCGAAGAGACATCTCATTTCATCGCACCCACAACACATTTCACATTTACATAAGGGCAATACGATTTGACGCTATTTTTATGTCGTTTTCTCAACGCCGCGTGGAAGAAATTGGTATACAATAAGGATCAATAATATTCGCATTTCATTCCGCCTTCTCACCCTACATATTTTGGTGATATCGGGCGACGATGTCGCGAGCCGAATGGCATTGCAGAGGCAAACTTTGGATCACAGCATACATAGATTGCATCGTCTTCGAAAAGCGACATCGAATTAGCATCGCCTCTGATGTTGACGAATCGAAATATCGTAGGCGACTACACCGCTTTCCCTTCGTCGCTCATTTTACTCGCCTTTAGTTTCCTTAAAGTAGGAGAAAGTGAGTGAAAGGTGGGAGAGAGAAAGAGAGGAAGATACTTTCCATTCTTTCTCCTTCGTACCGCACCGCGAGACAAAAAATTGTATGTGGTGGTAGCAGACAGGGGAGGGAATGGAGGAAGGAGTAGAAGGCGTTAGGAGCGGAGTGGGACTTCTGGGAAAAGGGGAGAAGAGGAGTGAAAAGGGCATGAATATTTCATTTTTGATACGCCACAAGAACAAAGAGTGGGCGCAAGTTTTGAGAGTGGGTTTTTAGGCCGCCGCAACGCCAGCTCCCCAGCGTCTCCCCAGCGGGTGGGGAGTGCAGGCGACGGAAGAAATATGGGAAGGGGTGGGGGAGAGGATCCAAGTGAGTGGAGGAGGAGGAGACCACCCGGAAAGGGGAGGGATTGAGGGATAGGGAAGAGTGTGCTTATAAATAAGTGAGAGTGCACGCAAGAAAAAAAAAGATATTTTTTAAGCGGCGTGCACTGAAGGAAAGCGGACGGGGGATGGAGGAGGAATGGGAGAGTAAATACGTGTGTGGAAGGAGCATTTTTGATCGTACCGTGTCGAGTCCCTAGCGTTTTGTCCCCGTTACATTTATTTTTCCTTCTGACATTTTCCTTTCATTTCCATCGTTTTGGATCAGTTTCTCACAGTTAGGTCGTGCAATCCACTTCCTCCATTTTAATTACTCGCACGTTACAAACAAAAACCGAGTTGTTCGTTTCAACTGAAACAAACTTCCGGAGTAATATGGTATCGCTTGATAATGATCCCCGTTCCCTCAAGATAACGAGTGAAAATACTGAAAAACTGCTCAATAAAGATAACCTGACATCATTCTAAGACTTCAGAGAGGATTAAAACGAGATCCTGATCAACTCTTGATTCTTACTATTTTAATACCAAGCGCAACTATCCTGTACTGAAACTACATACATTTTAGTTAAGCTGAAAAACTGATAAAATAACAATTTCTTACCGCACGTAACAGTTAATAAGATCTAGTAACAAATTTAAATATTCCGCTTCCAAAACCTTGGTTAGACCACTGTGTGACATCATCAGGTGGCCTGATGATTTCACACAGTAACGAAACCATGGCCGTGGAAGTGAAAAATGTATAATAATCTCTTGAATTGCAGTATTTTAATTTCCCATAGGATAAAAAAATTCCAACAAGCAATGGTTTAAACAGTTTCATAGTTCTATGGTAGTTTTTATCTTTCTCACAATTTTCGTAGTCCAATTTTTATTGACGTACTCAATAAATTCAATAAATCATAACATAGTGCAGAGGCATGGACAATTTATGGAATCTGAATGAACATTGCCTTGGTATATTACCTATCAAATAGGATCGAATTACTGTCGCTAAATATTAGTACATTACAGCGGTTCGATAATTCGATGATGCAAGTAATGTTTATGAGTTACGTAGGAATGAACATTTTTTTCAGCAGCAGTCGATTTAAGGTTTCCACTCCAAGAAGAAAGTGGATTAAGTAAGTAATCTACCAGCCTGAGTAGATTTTGAATGGACACCACTACCAAATAAAAATGTTATGGCTCCTAAAATAAAACAATCGAGCAACCTACTCTTTATCAAGTAACCTACTTCATCTCTGTGTACTTCCTTCCTCCCTTCATCCCGTCCAACATCCCTATGCTATTTCTGCCCCTTCCTCGCTTGCCTAACATTTTTCCCTCTATTACATTCTTCAACATCCCGCTGCCGATCAATACGTCCTTCATCCATTTTTCCTGCTTCCTTTGGAATTCTCCCAACAAACCCCTCTCCTCACCCACCATACTTAGCACTTCATTTGTTTTCCTTTCGGTCCATTTGACCTTCTCCATTCTTCTCTATACCCACATTTCAAAAGCCTCCAATGTACTTCGATCAACCTGCTTCATTGGCCACGTTTCCAAGTCGTACATAACTACGCTCCATAGAAAGGTTTAACGAATCTTTTTCTTAAAATTCTTACTCAACGTCCCTGTCATCAACTCCCTCTTCCTTTTGAAAGCCTCTTTCCCAAGTGCAATTCTTCTCCTTACGTCCCTACTACTTTGTCCATGTTGGTCCAAAACACTTCCAAGATACGTATATTATTCCACCTCCTCTGGTTTTTGCCCTCCTATTTTCATGTTTAGCTTAAATTTTTTCTTTCTGGAAAATTGAATTACCTTTTTTGCATTAATTTTGATTCCCATCCCATATCTGTCGCACTGAGTTTTCAATTCACTCAGCAATCCTCGCAACCCTTCGGCTGACTGACACACTAAAGCTTGGTCATCAGCAAATCTATCTGATTTTACGAATTCCCCGCCCACCTTCATTCCTACCTCCAGTTCTTCCCATGCCTCTTTAATTATTTCCTCGGCATACAGGTTGAACAGCAACGGTGATAATGGGCAACCCTGCCTTACACCTCTTCCTATTACTTCCCATCCGGACTCACATTTGCCTACTCCCACCCGATCAGTATGAGGCATATACTTGTTACGAATTAGCCTCTTACCCCTCCATTGTATTATTTTTTTCTTCAATAAACTCATTGGTTTTTCCCAATTCACTCTATTAAATACCTTTCCGAAATCTACGCAACAGGCAAATACGTCCTGGTTTTGTTCTATATTCCTTTCGATCAGTGTTCTCATTACGGCAATGGCATCGCGCGTGCCTCTCCCCTTCCTATACCCAAAATGATCATTGTTTAATTTGCCCAGCTCTCCATCATTTTGTTGATGATCCTGATAACTACTTAAGCTGCGTGGGAAAACAAACTCATTGCTCCATAGTCCTCACATGATGTGGCCTTTTTTTCTTTTTCGGAATACGAACTAACACTGATCTTACAAAGCCTTCCTGCTAGATTCTTTCCTCATAGATACTACGAATCAGCCCATATAGCCTCTTCCTCCCACGTTTTCCTAAACCTTTCGGTAGTTCCATAAGAATATTGTCGACCCCCACGGCCTTCTTTGATATCCTCTCCCTTAATGCCCTTTCTATCACATCCTCGAGTATGCCTGGACCTAAGATATCTTTCTCTACGTCATGTTCCTTTTCTATGTCTAACCTTGTTGGCACAAGTTCTTTACCACACAGTTCTTTTATATATTCCTTCCATCTCTCTTGGATCCTTCCTGTATCAAATATTATCTTCCTCGACTTATCTCTAACTGTTAGCACAGATCTTCCCTTCGCAACTCCCGATAGTGATTGAACCTTGCTGTATAGCGCACTAATTCCACCCTTTCTCTGCAGAATTTCCATATCCTCGCACTGCGTCTTCCACCATGCTACTTTTGCTTCATTTTTTACCTGTCTAAAATTATTATTTAACTCTTTGTAATTCCTTCTGCCTAACTCTGTGTTTACATTCTTCCATTTTCTTCTCCCATCTATCTTTTTAATCATCTCATCCATTATCCATAAAATTGGATATTAACTACATGCATAAATTCAAAGTATTCATACCAGTAAATGCTGGAGTAAAATTCTCATGCTGAAAATGGATATATCGCCTTAATAGTAAAGGTAGAATGCTCTTCATTGTCCTGAAATCTATGAATTAACACATAAAAAACCTTTAGAATATTAAGTTCTTAGTCAATTTGTTCTTTAAGCTTGAAAAATAAGGTTCATACAAAAATTGACGTGAAGCAACTTATTTCATCCAAATAGGACTTAATACAAACCGTACGAAAAGAAACAGAAAGCATTGGTATTGAAGAGAAAACAAAACAACACTGGTTATTCGCGCTTGCCAGAACAACGAAAGAATTGGTCTCAGGATATTCGACTTAAAATTCTAGTATTATCTTCGGAGCTGTCAAGATGGAGTCGGCGGATACTACAAGGATACACCAATTAGTATTACTGACATAGTATTTCCAATATAATAACGTAATTTGATAGGATCCAGGGATCGGAAAGAAGTTAGATACGGATGATTTTTTTATAAAATATTGCTATCCTGGGAAATTTATATCCAATGAATTTATTTCCTAAACCATCACATGGCATTTTCTCTCCAGATTACGAAATTATTTCTCATTAATCTCAAAATGTTTCTCCCTTCCCGATATAAATAAGATTTTTCGAACTAGCTACACGGCCGTGTTTCTGCGGGTGAACAGCACAGAGGCGCTTACCAAGGCATATCCCTAAAAACAGAAGCCGATGATTAAGACCTCTCAGTGGAGGAAGTAAAATAGATTTAATTTCGAAAAACTTCGATCGAACTGAGAACGCAACTGATTCTGCGGTCTTTTATACTGAGCCATTTGCAAAGTTGGAAAATACTTCCGTGGTGATAGTTGGGGAAAATAAATACGATAGGATTTCAGGTTTTATTTCCATGAGAGTATTCTGAAGTTAAAAAAATAGTCGACTTGTCCTGTTCTGCTTCCTTAGCTCAAACGTTAGAAAAAGCGTTTTTCGGAGGAAAATTAGACTCGTATGGCATAAAATGTATGCATGCAAGAACAATTATTTTTAAGTGTTCAGTTTTCAATAAAGGGCAGGTAGTATCATCACGATCCTTGAGAGGAAATAAACTACTATGGCATTCTTAATACTAATACGTATACAGGTAGACGTTGGTTCAGATAATAAACTTGTATGAGGTTGAAATTCCAATGCATACGTGAATACAGTAAATATAACCGCTAAGTTTAAAATAATTACATCGCTGAAGATGCATTTACGCCGATGACTTTACCAGATTTAAAGCCAAAAACCAAGCAATACTTCAAAATTTATTTATTTTTCTCGACACTAAAAAATAATAAAGTTAATCATTCCAACTAACTTACTTGCCATATTATGATAAAAAATTTTCTAATTCATTCGCCTATTTTCTTCTCCTAGGTTTCAAAGAAATGTCGCGTTATTTATGGTGGCTGGAAAATCTCTACCATTCAATGCTTTTTTTGCAGTTACTTAGGAGGTCCCCCGAGGGCACGTAGGGTGCGACCGCGAGCAAGATTTTCTCCTCTAGACAACATGGACTTACAGACCTTCCTTTTTTCTTAGAGGGCTTTCGTATTCTCGTGAAATGTAGTAACATCGGAGACGTTGGGTGGATTGGGGAGGAAGGAAATTGGCGCTTGTCACACGAAGTGAAGTGACCCATCTCTCAGCGGCTGATGACGCCATCCGTCAACGGTTGGAGGACGGAAAAAAACGATCGCCATGGCAACGCCATGAAACCTATGCATGTACATACTTCATATTCGCAGAGTTTTGGAACATCACTCTCACACAAAAAAAATTGTTTTTTTTCCTCTCTTTTGTATCCATGCCATCCCGGAGAGTGCCTTGTTTCCTGTCTCCTCATCAAGGTTTTCTCCATTCCACTCGCCACGCTCCGACACATATGGAGGGTTTTAGACGTGATCCATCTTCGGGAAATCAGATGGGATAGCTTATTTTGTTACATCCTAATGAAATGAAGGACCCGTATAATTCGAATCATTCCTGACAGCCTGTGCTTACTTGCCAGAGAGGTAATTTATAAACATATTTAATTGTATTCCGCCAGCGACATCCAATAGTTTGCTTATTTACTCTGAAAAATTTGGTCTCATACCACTGGAGTTCTCATACTAGTGTCCCGACGGAGCTCTCCCGAGGAATGCATTCGCAATACTTTCGATTGCTCGGAAACTTTTCAGCACCGAGCAACCTTCTCTGCAGCAGGCATTATTCAGGAAAAAAATGAGATCACGTGGAACATTTCCAAACCACTGGCCTTATGGTTAAGTGATGCCCCATTTTATTTGAGATTGATCTCAGTATATTTGACAGGGAGAAAAATGTTTTTCAATTAAAACAGGAAGATAGTGAATTTGGGTGGAAACATTCACCATAATAATAATCTCAAAAATTGCGGATGTAGAGAAAAACATTTTTAATACTTATTAAAATTTTAGCAAACAAAGTTATGAAAAGTGCATATATTTCGATAAATATTCAATATTAGGAGAAGCCAAAAAATATTTCGTAGAAATAATTCTCCAGACGCACTACAACAATCCACAAACCCCACAGGGATCACTACCAAATCATAATTTAGGCTATTGTGCACTTCTTGGAACGAGCCCATCATTAACCATCCTAACAATTACAAAAATTAGAGGAAAACTTGATGCAGCCATCAAACTAGCCCAGTAGCCGTTGATAAGTAAAATGGGGAAACGATATAAATTTTGCGTTGCTCCCAAAGAAAAAACGTTTTCATTGCTAATTTTCCATCACAATCGCATTCACTTGAAATCATTTGGGATAAAATGTTGATGACTATCTCAAATTGTTTGAATATTTACTCGTGAAATATTTTTTAAACATGGGGTACTTTAATTTCATTAGTGAAGCCTTGATACAAATAATGGTGAGTTTTCAATTAAATCACGAGAAACGGCACATCATTCAGAAATTAGTCATTTTTAAAAGAGTGCTCAGGTTTGATAGCATTTAATGACCTCAAATTTTTCCCCAGTAGTTTTAAGTATACGAAATACATACTGAATAGGAAGTAATTATTGTTAAAGATAAATATTAAGCATCCGGATAGAGATACGCACCGAGTTAAAGAAGAGGATCATGATTAAATTCAAAGCCTTGGTATGAGCACCCTTATTTCCATTATACATATTTTCTAGAAGAAATTCCATTTTTATTTCAAAAATAATTCCATTTTTATTTCAAAAATTCGTTGATTTGCTTAGTCACAACTCTTTATATAAATTTTCTCCCTAATTATTATCAATTTTAGGGTCTTACTCATCGTTCAGGTATATTCTCCTATCTCAATGATATATTTTGTTCAACGTAAAACTGTGAATCTTTCAAAAAAATCTATAAGATGACAAGGTTCTTCAGATCTCTTTTTCTCTCAGAAACCACAGCCTTGTACTCGGCCAAACGGTAGCAGACGTTCTCCATATTAGCGCCTCCATAAAATTTATTCGTGAATATACCATCTCCTACGTGAATGTCCTAAATATAATTCACTTTTTCCTCAATGCAAGAATTGAAGGTAGAATCTAAGAGTGACCTGCCTATCCCTATACGGTCCACTGCAATTCACGAAGAGGATTCCACAGGTAGCACTCGGAAGCTACAAAATTGGCATGGATGTCACGTCCTTTCCTGCAATACTGCCTGCATTTCAATTGAAATATACTGAACGGTCCTTACCCTCCGCCGCAAGCAGGAAAAAATCAAATTAAAAAAAATATTTTTCAATGAATCAACCGGTATTTATAATGGCGATTCAGCAAAGTCACTTGACCATCCTTGTATCCTTAAATAATTTGAAAGTAAAATCTGACGGAAGACTCCAAGGTAGTATCCTGTGTAATCTTAACGACTGCAAATTGTCTCTCGGACAGTTTGTAAGTTGTGTGCATATGGTAATGCCCCTTAATTTCAGTTGATATACCAAACACTTTTTTTGTATATAAATGATGGCTACGCATCTTTATTATCTATTCTATTCATGTGATGATTTACGCAATCAATAATCATGAGATGTTACCTGAAAATACGCAATACAGAACCGATTATTTAGATGTTTTGAAACGGAACCGCTTGAATTTGTTACATAATTTACTACAAAATAATAAAAATATAATTTTAAAATAGAGAGTCCGTATTTTCCAGTTATTACAAATATCTCGTCGACTTCTTCGACAACCTCAAGCGGGAACTCTTTTAAGATTCCACTCTTTCCAATGCTTATAAATTTAAAAAAGTATCCGTATCCGCAGTGGGTATATTTTGTCAAAAAAACAATGAAAAGATAGAAAAACCGTTTAATTCGGATGTGAACTTATATAAACATGTACAACGGGTCCTGAAAATATATTCTTCAAAACTTTCACCTTTTTAATTTCCATTGACTATCCCCCTCGCTACCAAAGTTATCTGCCATCAACGTCAAATGCTACCCCTCAACCTTGGAAAAGAATAATCTCACCTCCCTTCTCCAGCGTCGAAACTATTCTCCGAAGCTCGACACGTTGGTAATATTTCTATCAAATCACCGAATTGGGAGGGAGGGAGGGAGGAAGAAATTTCTTTTGAGCATCTGAAAGGACGAAAGGGAAGAAAGCAAGCCACCCGTGAGAACTGAGGCACATTGAACGGGAGAAAGGTGGAGCACACACGCACTCATGCGCATGTTTAAAAAGGATACGCTATCTCTTCCCTTTTCTTTGGGGACGCTAAGCTTGCGGAAAGATGGGACAACAGTGAGCGTGTGTGTGTGGGGGGGGTGAACAACAGGGTGAGTTGAAGCCATATATAATGGAGTATACGATCCTGAGAATGGCAAGGTAAAAGCATGCGGAGGCAAATGGAAGGAGGGTCGAGGAAGAGGACCGAAGGGGTTGGAGGAAGCGAGGGGAGTAGGTGATCGGGAGGAGATGAAATGGAGGCGGTGCGGGGGGAGGAGGGAGGAGAGTAGATTGGTGTGAGAGGAGGGAAGGGTTCAGTGAAGGAAAGCGCTCGGGGGAGGATGGGATGAAAGGGGGAATGGGATGGAATGAAGGCATAAGGGAAGGGATCCAGTATTGAGAGGGAGAGAGAGAGAGACAAAGGGAAGATCTAAAATGGGTATTGGAAGATGAGAACATGGAAAAGGGAGGACAAGGATATTAAGGGACTCTAAATAAACGAAGGGAACGAAGAGGTTGGAATAATCCTGATTTAAGGGACGGAAGTAAAGAGAATGTTCCCCGGAAATACGCCGAATATGCTTTGGGATGAAGGATTGAGAAGAAAGGAAGATGTTTTTACCGGAAAGGATGATGGAGAAAAATCATAATCTTTTTTCATAACTGAGTACGATTAAATATCATCTGTTTGGAAACATCAATGCAAACTTTAAAGGCCTTCTTCAAATTTAAAAGGGTGATAGACGAAAGCTTGATAAAGTCCATTTCAAAAATAGGGTCCCGAATAACGTAAATGAGAGCACTTCAAAATGGAATAATGGTTACGAACTTGCACGTTTATTGAGCAAGAAAATTACGAAGACAAGAAAGAAACAGTTCACAGTTTGGTTCCTCGGCTATCTAAAAAAAATACTAGATTGAATAGAAAGGCTCTGAAATTCGCATTAAATGAGCCTTATCTATTTGTTCCTTTTACTAGAAAAAGGTCTAGGAGCTCTGTTTCTATAATACTCAGCTTTATCTTATACCCGATATTTTTGCATTGAAAATTTGAAAAATATGTTTGTGGGTGTTGAAGCATTTGATAACGTTCAAGGTGATCCTGCAAGAATAATGATGGATTCCTAAACAGACGAAATTCTAGACAATCAGATACCCGGTGAAAGTTCATTGCTTTATCTGCAGGAACAGCACAGCCTTGCAATAAGCGAACCTAAATTCCGTTTCTTCTGTTCCTAAGGATACAAATACAGGAATGTATTGCGAAGATTATTAAGTAATCGTAATGATAATTGCAATAAATTTTGATTTTTGGAACCAGTCCCGATACTTATTGTGCGGACCCAGTGTAACGTACAGAAAATAGAACCTATCGTCCGAAGATAAAATCAGTGCGACCGTGTCCTGCACTTCAGCCGACGAACAAAACACGAATTCGCTCTAAAAGTAGAGTTATTGGTATCAAGGACGATCTATATTCTCTATGCTTCGAGCACTCCGACGCTCCCTCTCGCGGCACCATCCCAAAACCCTTTGTTTATCATTCATATCCCTCCATAAACCTGCACGCTGCATTACGAGCAAATAAGAGGAGGACGGGGTTTGGAGGAATAAGGGCGGATGAGAAGGGAGGACGCGAGCTGAGAGGGAGAGGAAGAAGGTGGGCGGGGCACAATGGGCGAATGAAGGGAAGACCGTCTCCAAGGACGGTGAGGGAAGGAGAAAGGGTGAGGGTAAAAGGGAGAGGAGTGTGGGAGTGAGGGCGGGTGTGTGCGTGAGAGAGAGAGACGACTCTGCCGACTCCCCACGTCTCGACGAAGGAGGGAGAATCCACCACAGCACACACACCCACAACATTACACACTCATAACCCACAACTCCCCTCGCCTCACCTACACCCTTTATTTCCCGCTTTGTGTGCCCGCATGTGCGTGCGTCAGACTGTGTCCGTGCTCCCTCGCCAGCATCATCCGCACACCGCACCCGCTCTGCCCTCCCTTCCTCCCTCCTTTCCCCCCCGCAAAATTTCTCACCTTTCCCCCTCACCCTCCTGACGCCTCTCTCTCACTTCCCCCTTGTTCTCACCTCCATCTGCCCGTTCCATTCCGCGGGAGACTTCCACCCCTCCAACCCCCACACAAACACACACCCACCCTCATCCCCTTCCGCGCTCCCTTCCTGAAACCCCCTCGAGGCACGCCGCGAGGTGATAGATGTCGGCCATAAAGCCGTTGGTTCACGCGCGCGGCTGGCCCCTCAAATCCCCCCTCCGAAAAAATAGGAGGGCGTATGGGAGGGAGGCTGCGCTGGTTGTTGTGGCTAAGGGGTGATTTGGAGGGAGAGAAGTGGAGAGAGAGCAGGAAGAGAGGATTCAAAGGGAGAGTGCAGTATTTGGCCTCCAAAGGCCTCCTAAACCAGCTTACCGATAAACCTGTTTCCAAACTTCAACACGAATTGAACGGAATCATACAGAAAACCAACTAATGATTTCTAAACTTTACGGATTAACCGTTCAGTTACTGATAGTTTTACATAGTAAACATTTACTGCCATCATGATAGGCCACCATGCCGGTGAGGATGAATGGCTACCTTTAAGGGGAGTAGTTTGAATACACAAATAGTTGTGTCACGGAAAATGTTTTTTTCCTTCCTTCAGTGAGACCGTATTTATCGGGCAAAGTTTTAACTTCTGATTGGTTACTGCGCATGCTTTGCTGTTTCATTTTAAGTGAATGCACAGATGCTTTCTGCAATAGCAGCAGGAGGCAATTCCTTCCTATCCGCTGGATTTATGATCTCGTACACTCCAATACAATCTAGAATACACAAAATCACAGACTGCAACCGCACAGGTAATCGTTGCTACTATACTGTTGAAATTAATTTGTTGGTATAAATGGGGGAGAACGGTTTAGGGCTAACAAATCAGAGCGATCGATTGATCAACAAAAATCGTTTAATGGCTCAGTGATTTACCCAGGCGGTACCTGGTTAATCTGTTTACCACCAAATTCTAAATGCGTTCGCCATCACCAGCATTTAGAGTTCCGACTAGAGGATGTGCGTATCCAGGAGCGTTTGATCACCGTGTTTTCTTGTTGTGAGTGGATGGTACCGATCGTGAGTTTTAGGACGGGGTAAAGCAGGTGGTGGATTTAGGAGCAGGTGGAATAGACATAAAGGGAAAATGAAGTCAAAGCTTACCATTTCCTGCTTGGTGAAAGAAGAAGTGAGGGAGAAGTAGGGGTGGGAGATGAGAGAGACGGAGAGAACGTTAAAAACAGAAATGGCGAGGGAGTGGAGGACGCGGAACGTCTTTGACGGTAGGTGAGACGGTTTCTTTCTACTGTTCCCTTGTTTAGAAGATAGTAGATGTAATTGAGGAGGGTCTATAGCGAAATGAAAGGGAGTATATAAACGTCATTATTTAGGGAGAGTTTTATACATTACTTGTCAGTTCAACGTACACTCGCTTATAACCTGCTGAGAGAAAACCGTGGTAGTGCGCAAAATATTGTATTGTCACATGCCTATTCATTTCCCTATTTTCTGTGCGCATTTATGTGTGTGTGTGTATATATATATAATGTATAACACTTAGCACTAGTGGACACAGACAAAAACACAGAAACACACAAAAAAGAGACTCACTATTTTTCGAATTTTCGGTGGTCGTTACCACCTTTATCAAGGAAGAGAGGGACAGAACTGAAGGGAATACGAGGGCTGGAGCGATGGATGGAAGGGGAAGGTGGGGAGAGAATTCCGAAGGGACGGGTTTGGCGGGGCAGCGTTAGAAGGGTGGGGAAAATGTAGAAGGTGATGGGGGTGGAAGGGATATGAAAATATAATTGAAGCAGGGTAATTAATGCCTAATATTGATTCCTGGCCGATTCCAGGACTCCAAGAGCCAGATGAAGGATTGCTCTAATGTTTTAAGTTTCAGTAGAGGATCAGAGGGTGGGAGGGATGCTATGATGGATACACTATAACAATTATCAAAGGGAGTGTTGTGTTCGGAGGCGTGTTTGGGGATAGGGAGCATATCAATTAGGGAAGAGTTTTTGCATGAGGCTCGGTGGTTGTTGATTCTGATATTGAGGGGTGTGGTGCACTGCCCAATATAATAGGTAGGGCAAAGTTGGCACTTCAGAAGGTACACTACATTGCTAGATGTGCAAGAAGAGGAGGGAATTGGTGGGAGAGAGTTAAAAAGCGGGTGGGAGAGGGATGGGATTTTGGTTATAAAAATAGGGCATGTTTTTCATCTGGGTTTATTGCATGGCGTGGGAGTGGTTTTGGGACGGGTTGGGGATTTAAGGAGTGGATTGGTTGATTTGAGGAGATTGGATTGGTTGATTTGAGGAGATCGGATAGGTTGGCGGGGCGTTTGGAAGTTTTTTTTTAAAGAACTATTTTTGCACTCGTGATCTGCCTGATTCCGCCTTCCCTACTTATCCTGTGTTCGTCCTTTATATATATATATATATATATATATATATATATATATATATATATATATATATATATATATATGTATGTATATATATATATATATATATATATATATATATATATACATATATATATATATATACATACATGGTGACATAAATATAGGAAAATTAAGAAAACCTAAATGGAATTCATATGAATTTGAATTGAAAGCATCTATTGTAATTAGATCTTCATTATTTCGATAATAGAGTCCCCACGTAAAGGTAGTATATATGTGTGTCTGTATATAGAGCATCCCCCCAGCAAGTGGAAAGATCCGGTGTTCGAGTCCCGGTCAAGGAAATATTTTTACTCTTGTGATCCGTTCAATTCCGCCTTCCCCACCTTTATTGTCTTCGTCCTTTATGTGTGTTCCTATCCCTTTTCCTTGTATCTGTTTCTATATAAATGAGTATTTATTCGCCGTTTGGCGGGATTTTGTGTTTGAATGTATGTATGTGTGTGTATATATATATATATATATATATATATATATATATATATATATATATATATGTGTGTGTGTGTGTGTGTGTGTGTGTATATGTATATGTATATATATACATATATATATATATATATATATATATATATATATATACTATATATATATATATATATATATATATATATATATATATATACTATATATATATATATATATATATATATATATATATATATATATATATATATATATATATATATATATATATATATATATATATATATATATATATATGAATTCATAGGAATTCCATTTAGGTTTCCTTAATTTTCCTATATTTATGTCACCTACCGAGAGTTTCTGTTTTCCATTCAATTACCATTAAAAGCTACAGAGAAATTTTAACATGCTACTGTAGTAATAAAAATCTCTTTCGTCCGAAATGAAATTGATGATGCGGTGTTTCGCATTTTCTCGGAAAACAAAAATGGAAATTTGGCTGAAACATTTTCAAAATGAGATTTTATCTTAAAAACTTTTTAAATGTTGCTAAGTGTAGGCAACATCCGTAAACATTCCCCTCATTTTCAGATGCTGTTTTAGGGGTAGGATCCATAGATCTTAAAAGCTAAAGACCAGTAATTAAGGAAAAATATAGAGAATAGAGATTATAAATAGCAGATTCTGAGACTATAACATTTGTCCCAGTTTATTAATTATTGCATACGTTTTTCTCGTGCTTTCAATCGCTATCCATTGCAGTACCTAAGAAAAGTATGTAAATTTACAATTTTCAGAAAACTATTGGTAAAGATAGAAGGAGGTAGAGGATATTAGAAAGAAGGATTGAGAAAAGGTATTCCAGATAAAAGTTTTATTAGGAAAACTGATCTTAAATGGACGAAAACATGAAGAGTAAGTTAAAAGATGGAATGTGAAATAACATAAGAAACCATCTCGTACGAAATCAATAGACACGGGACAAAAGACAGCTCTACGGCTTCTTCGTGAAAGGTTAGATTCATACTGCGAGAACGCGGAATTTCTCAGAGAGAGGAAGAAAAATCAACAAACAATAAATAGGCAATTTTGCGTTTACGGCTGATCTCACTGCATTATATGGATTCTGTTTACCAAAGTTCTGATTTCATATTTCAAATCCAAAATTTAATCTTAGACTCACAGAGGTTCTTAACACTCTAGTCATCAGGCTAATATTCATTTCGCCACTATCTTACGGCCTAGAAGAAAAGGCTTTTACAGAGAAATAGATTTTGGGTACTATTACGGAATTTATAGATCGATTGGTGGTGAGCGAAAGGTCGTCCATTGTTGTCGTATTCTCACGCTAAAACCTAAACACCTGTCGGCTCTTCAACTCCATGAGGTACGAAATTGACAACATGAGACACATTTTTGCTCAAAATGATAGACATGATGATAGAAGGATTTGTAAAAGACGCGATATGACACTCCCCTCAGCTATCAGCCATCATAAAAATATGTACATCAAACTGCATCTAATTGGAGCTTTTCCAATAACTAATATGCCAAATCTAATGAGTAATATATATGCGGGTGTAGTTCACTAATTTTTTGATCATATTCATGTATATTCCTGTATTTCTCCATATTGAGCGCTAAGAATTCACACTCAAATAACGATAGCCTTCATGCGTATGTAATAACATTAAGGTTCAGTGGGCCGAGCAATTATTTAACGAAAATTCCAAAGCAACTCGATCATAATACATTGATCATTTTTATATGCAATTAAATACAAATTCCAAACTATTTATAAAAGCTAATTTAGGATCTTAATTATTACCTATATCATGTTGTATATGCGACTGAAATATGGGTGAAAAGCATACTCTCGAAATCTATTTCAACGGTGACAGAAATTACAGAATCTTTTTTTTAGGATATTTGCAATTACCACAAATGTGTCCATCAGATATATGTGAGTGCTCACACCCGACAAAGAATTGTTCTCACGTATTGGATGTTTTCAATTTCTTAACAGCTAAGAGTAAAAGTCGGTACTTGCAAAATTCTTGCAAGCATCCTAAAGCATCCAAAATCTATCGAAAAACGCTGGCATGATTTCAGAGTATTTAGCTTTTTTATCCCGAAGCAATTTGACCGCTTTCGCTGGAATTATGCCGAATTAAGTCAGTTAACATCATTGTGTAACAGATGATTCGTTCAATTCCTTTTCGAACAATGTTTTCAATGAATGGGAAAAGAATATTTGTATTCTAAAAACATGAATAAATCATGAAATTCCTCGTAAGCTCAACAATTTGATGAAAACTAGAAAAGAATTAATACTTGCAAATTATTTGATTGGAGGATATAAAATCATAAGATATGTGAGTAGATATGTGATAATAAAAATTATCATCAGCAAATTCGGGGTACCTACGGTGTAGATTTAGAAAGTTTTTCAGTCGCTCATATTTGCATCATCAGTATTATGCAAAATTCAATGTAATCAAAAAAAGTACCACTTAGAAAACGCATGACAGTCATATTCCGATTGTAAGTAAATTCTTATGAGATACAAAAAACGAGAGCCAAAAAATATGCGCTGAATAGCAACTTATCCCACCATAGACAGGCTGACGTTGAATCCATTAACTCGCTCTAGAAGACATTGTGATAAATAATTTCCATTTAATTGTGAATAAATCCTGAATTTATATAAGTATTGTAGATGATAAAAATGTTCTCCCGCACACATATATTATAGATATGTTTTTACACATGCATACATACATATGTGTCCACGGGAGAGCGTTGGATTACTGACGGGAGGGTCCGGGTTCGATTCCCGGGCAAGCCTATCTGGACACCTGCAGCTCCACAAAAGCTATGTTATTTTTCGGATACCAGGTCTTCATGGGGAACCATGACCGGCACAGGGAAAGGAACTGGCCCCCCTACTTAGATGGGTGAATTTCACGCGCCGTCGGGCTTAGTATTGGGTGAAATCTATCATCACCTACCAAACCGGCATTCGGGTTGGTTATTCTGTTTATGTGTATATATGTGTGTGCCAATTGTAACCGCACCACCGTTGTTTCACATAGATGGCATGCATGCGATTGGATGAGTTTTAGCTGTCATTATTGTTACTTAATGTATTTAGTAGTCATTTTAATACTGCCAAGCCTTCATTCTATTTTATTTGAATATTGGCCCATATGATCTCCAAGATTAAATAATATTTAAAAACTCCTTTCGAAAATTAAAAATCTTTATTCATTATTCTTATGAACTATTAATAATAAACTCAGGAATGATAAAAATCTAAAGATTATTTAAATTTCTTCAGAATTGAGGTACTAAGTTTTACATATATCATAATTTAAATCTATGAGGTACTATAATAGTCCTTATGTAAAACCAACTCAGGTCTAAAATTTTTATTTTTTCAAAATCATTTCAAACTAAGCAACACAAGTTTGTAGTTTCGATTAAATAAATACGGTTTTCCAAAGAAACTGCGGGAGATGCCGCAACAGTAACTTTTAACGGAGTCATCCGCTAATGTGCATTTCAATGCAACAATTTCAGAGTTTAAAAATCATTCACCTTGACTGGGATAAATCCAAATCGGTTTTCTCCAACTGTATACCACATGTACACAATACTTGCCATAGATAAGGGATTACGACATCATAACTATCATAAGTAATCTGACTTAGTTACTTGTGTCCTCTAATTCATATTGTTTCGATAATTGACCTTCCCTCCAGTCAATTCCTGAATTCTGCAATATTTTCATAATCATTGTTCACACTACTCAACCAAACTCGAAGTGATCTCATGTCAATTTCTGGTATAATTCCTTTCTAAAAAATTCAACGCATCCGTCCAAGATTTTCCTTCCGTCTCTTAAAATAATAATGATAATGGTATCAGTGATTCTAAGAGATATTAATTATTCATTCTGCCTACACCATATTTATTTCTCGTATTACCTCTACATAACTACTGATTATTTCTGAGAAAAAGCAATTCAATTCCAAGTTACTCCTTCCAATAATTGAGCTAATTAATGAAATCTCTTTATAGTAAAATTCTGCGTATTCTTTCCACCTACATCCATGTCAGTTTACATTTAATTTTATACAATAGTATATTATTAATTTCTCTTTCATCTCTTTACAGTTTTTTTCTTTTATAATATACAGAGACTTCCTTTACCTTGGTATAAACTCTAAATAATAAAATCTGTTTCGGTAATTTATCCATATAATCGCAAGCCTTTCTCCACCAATTTTCCTAGGCTATGTTAGTTTCTCGTCTGAGGTTTACATTAGTTCTTTTAAAATTTTATTCCAAACTCAAGAGTTCGCCTTTATTCATTCTCTTCCATTTTTCAACACCTTAATCATCAATTCTTTAGATATCAACAGCATAAGATTTAAGCCGAGCCAAAATAAAGTCTTTGATTTTCGCCACCTGAGATAGGATCATCACTCACTATTCGTTTGCAGAGATATCAATTTCATATGGGCCATATGGTCTAATTAGGACAAGAAAAATTCCGTTTACGGTGTAGCAACTGCCCCAAAGTTCATAAGAACTTCAAAAGTGCCTTCCAAAGTTCGCTCAGGGTCGCGACGTTAAATCCCCAGGAAACATATGACATATTCTCCACCCCTCACTAGTCCTTAAAGGGTACACCCTGATCCGATTCCTCGCGCGATCCCACATGTCTTCCATCACCTTCTGTCAATGTTCCATCCTTACGATCGTCAATCCTCCGCCTTCCGTGTGGTCGTTTTTCTTTTCCTCGTTATCTCTTGAAATCAGTCGCTTCCTCATTTTTCAACTATCCACAACCACCGGCTTATTTTTGCTTCAGCTCATTCTTTTAGCCGGATCCCATTAGTGTTCACTGTCCCGTCAGCGTATACTTCGTTTGTCTTCCCTATTCCTACTTCTGTCTCATCAGCCTCCACCTCACTCCATGCTTTGGTAAACCAGTGAAGATAAATAAAAAGAACGTTTCCCCTGTCATGAAAGTAAAGTAATCGATCAATATAGTCTCATTAAATATCGCAAGTCGTACCAATCTTAAATGTCCAGGGCTAGAAGCTTGCCTTTGCAATATGGCATCATATTGAAGTCTTGGGTTTTGATCGACGGTATATACCAAATATTTACAAAATCCGTTGAACTCAAGTGGGTTTTCTGCGTAAATGCTACTCAAACCGGCATTGGAGCTTGCGAACATCTCAGAGAGTAGAGGCGTCATTTCATCCAATCCGAAAGTCTGAGTCTCACAGTAAAATTTTGAAGAAGTTTAAAAAAAAATAATTCGGCGAGTGTGTTACCAAATTTCCGTTAAACATTTTCCCGAGTGTGAAAGAACCTTTCTCAAAATTTGAGGTTACACTCATTTTCTATTAATAATTAATAGTGACTTCCTTCCACTGCATAACATCAATACTGCCTTAAATATTAGGCATGATGGTTTTATATACGAATCCACATGATAATATCTAGAATTAGAATTAGATTAGAATTAATTAGAATAGAATTATTTTTCTTAACTACTCATTAGAAGAGAGAAAATAGAAAGTATCTACTGGGTTGGGGAGAAAAACAGTCGTTTCAGCTAACATGAACAAAAGAATGTGACTATTATTCCTATCATTTGTTGAATCGTTTAAAGGTGGATACACAATGTAATATATACTATATTATTTAAAATAAATTTCATAGGAGCTAATTTTAATAAAAAGCGTAATTCCAACTTTAAGATAAATGCTTTCATGGGAAAACTTAACAACCTCTACATTACCAGGAGATAGCTTCAGGCGTCACTTTGTGGAAACGATACATATTGCAAAGGAAACACTTGGTTTTTCCACATAAAATATTTATTCACGACCTAGGTTTCGACGCTCAGCGTCATCTTCAGGTAGGAGCGTCATCTTCAGGAGGCTCAGCGTCATCTTTACCTGAAGATGACGCTGAGCGTCGAAACCTAGGTCGTGAATAAATATTTTATGTGGAAAAACCAAGTGTTTCCTTTGCAATCTACATTACCAGTTTTACAAAACAATGCATTGCGATTCAAACTAGCATCTGATAGCAATTTTTGGTAAATTGTCATTTTTGGGTTAATCCTGATAAAAAAATTGGGTATATGGGTACTCTGAGGCGCAAAACTGACAAATTATTAGACCTCTCATAGTCTGGCCACAGGTCCCAATTAATTTTCTCCAATAAGGACGTATAATTTGTTTCCCATTATTTAAAAAAGAAGTTAAAAATCGGCAGTAATTCATCAAGACAAAAATACCCGACTAATTAACGTATTCACACATTTTCTCGAAATAATTGCATACGTTACATCATATTTTTTGAGCTTAATAGCCCCCAAAAATATCACCAAATTTATGAAACACCGATGCCAATCGTCGAAGAGCTAACGAGATTTATATGGACCTAAAATTTATCAGTATAACTTCCCATTTCTTCAGAAAAAATCTAAATTTTTCCGACAGGCAAGGATAAAGCTGTGGTACAATCAAATTTGATCAACTTAAAATCGGAGTGGACAACAGACCTCATGCGCGGTGGAGACAAACAACCACCACTATACCACTACGGCCAGTGCAACTTATGAACAAGGAACTTATATATTGAGGAGTCGTGAGTACGTACAAAGTGGTAGATAAACCTCAACTGTCTCTTGACAATTCATTTGTCAACAAAATAATCATCACTGCAATGAAATCCACAGAAAATATCCGCGGATGGCCGCAGTGGTTGACCGTGCTGTGCGGGAGAGGTCGAAAAAAGTAAAACAATTTCGGCAATAACTCATCCATTCCCTCTCGAAAAATGGCTTTAGCCCAAACCGTGCCCTTAAAATTTTTATCTTCAATTCGGTCTATTAATGTCCTTTCCAAACGGCCTCTCTTCCAGGGTCCTCAAATGTTACTTTCCCTCCATTCTATTTTTTCTCCCCTCCCGCCATTATCACCACCTCGCACCACATCTCTTCTCGCTCTCCCACCCCCTTTCCATGCCCAGCCACCCAAACAGCCCACTCCCGTTATCGTGTCTGCATTTCATTCCCGTCTATTGCTAACCCCCAGACCCACCCCCACCTGGACCCATCCTTCCTCCCGCCGTAATCCGTAATTGACTTCGTACCTTCCCTCCACCATCTACGGTCCTTTCGCTCCGCGCCAAAGTGTTCCCATAATGCATCCCGATGGGATCTCCACCCTCTCTCTCTCAGTCGGCCCTCTTCGTGTATAACTATATATATATATATATATATATATATATATATATATATATATATATATATATATATATATATATATATATGCGCATCCCAGTCTTACTTTTTTCCATCCTCATCAAACTCCTAATCTCCTATCGATCGGGAATAATAAGCATTCCTTTCGCTTCCTCCGCACTAGAAAGACCTCCAAGTCAATTCTGCGTCCTTACCACATACAGGGTTCGTCCGGAAAATAAGTGTACTGATTTTTTCCCGCCGCTCCAGGCGCTCCCAGCACCGCTCTGACGGGCTGCGATTGGAGGGGGGTATGTTGGCAAGCGACGCTGAAAAAGGCAGTCGGCTCTGAGCTGTGGTGTAGTGAGGAGCTCTGTTAACGCGAACCTCCACGCTCGACCCACGTCACGGAACGCGATGCCGAAGTTTTTGGAGCAGCGTTATTCCATCAAATTTGCGGTAAAGCTTGGGAAATCGTCTACCGAAACTGTCGGTATGATTAACCAGGCTTACGGGGAGTCAGCCATGTCCAGAAACATGATCTTTCGGTGGCACAAGATGTTCGTTGAGGGCAGAGAAGAGGTCGACGACGAACCACGGCCTGGACGCCCATCAACGACACTCACCGACGAAAATGTGCGAAAAGTTCGCGATGTACTGAACTCTGATCGTCGTCTTAGTGTTCGGATGATAGCAGAGCAGTGTAATGTGCCAAAAACAATAGTGCACGAGATTATTAGGCACCAATTACAGATGCGAAAAATTTGTGCAAAGTTGGTGCCGAAAGTGCTCAGAGATGATCAAAGACTAAATCGTTTGGAAATCGCGACACAACTTGCGGATCACTGCAAAAATGATCCACATTTTTAAGAGAGCGTTCAGAGACTTCTTTCTGTTCCCGAAGATAAAGAGGAGTTTGAAAGGAACGCGATACGGGACTTTGGACGCCGTCAAAGAGGCCGTGACGACGTGTCTTCGAAAGGTTCCCGATGATGCCCTCGCGGAAGCGTTACAGGAATGGGAACGCCGCTGGAACAAGTGTATCGACTCACAAGGGTCCTATTTTGAGGAATATTAGCTTAAGATATGTAAAAGTGTAATACATTTTTTTTTCCTAAGCTCAGTACACTTATTTTCCGGACGAACCCTGTATATCCTACGTTCAGCTACGCAGGCTGCGCGGTCTGTATTCACTCAGAGAGTGACATACTAGGCACCTTTTAGAGCAACAACAAAGTGTGAAGGGAAGGGAAATTTGCTTCGCGAAATTAAATTAAGGAGCATCAAAAATTTAGGGTGCCCATCTCCTTCACAGAATAAACATCGTAAACGCCGATACACATTCTGAGTTGGTTCAAAAGTCTGCGAGTAACGTTCAAAATACCATTCGACGAGTTGTTCTTTGTGGAGTGAAATATCCATTGGCAACGATTTATCCTGACTATACTCATCATAGCTTTTAAGTTACAGCTAATATTTATGGGGATTTCTATACAAATAGCATTTTACCAAAGAAATTGTATGAGGGAATTTCAAATTATCGTAAAGCACCTATTTATTCCATGAAATGATTTATCTAGTTAATTTAGTATAATATTCTATGACAGAATGTCTTTGTCACCGTTCACGAAAATCATTCAGTTCATTATCGGTGAAAAGGTAGCTATAGTAACCTGAGAATATAAAAATGTATTTCAATCGATTCTTCACAATATGGTTTCAGCATTTGATTTACTTATTTTGTACTCTCCCATTTGAGGTATGTTTTGGATTAATACAGAGGGAGCGTCCATATTTTTCTTCGTATATTAACAAGACACAAGCTAACACCCAAACACATGAATAAACTTTAATTCTATTCCGCATGCTTCCATCCTCCCTTCACTCCTTCCAACGTGCCCATTCTTTACCAACTCTTTACCATTCTTTACCAACTCTTTACCATTCTTTACCAACTCTTTTCTTGCTTGCAAAACATCCTTTCCTCTATCAGAGTCTTCAACAATCCATAGTCAATTATAATGTTTTGCATTAACCTTTCTTGCCTCCTTTGGATTTCTCCCAAAATGCTTTTTCTCTCCTACCATGACTGACACGTCTTCATTTGCTTTCCTTTAATACGGTTATCCTTTTTCCATCTCTCTCCACATTTAAATCTCAAAGTTATCCCATCTATGGCTATCATCTTGCTTCAGCAAACAAATTTTCGCATAATAAAAAACCAACCTCAATAACAAAGTTTTCACTAGCCCTTTTCCAGCATACCTATTGTCAACTCCTTACTTCTTGTGAAAGCTTCTTTGTCTAATGAATTCCTTCTTCTTATGTCCCTACTAGCTTACTCATTTTGGTCCAATAGACCACACAGAATAAATGAAAATTCCATGATGTTATCTTTTAAATATGAGGGGCAACCATAAGAAAACCGAAGATCCGCTATGACAGCCAGTCCGCGTATCAATAAGGACATCCCAACAACTACGTGCGCCTGTGAGTTGTCACTACACAGTTCTAACACAGTGACGGCAGTATCGATGCGTAACAACAGTGTCGCCACCATTCGCGCAGACTATGTGTTTCGGTCAGTGTTAGGTTTGCATTTGACTGCACTAGTTAATTGGGTTAACCTAGGCACTGAAAATCTAGTTAAACAAGAATTAGTTCGAGGAGTTAAATGAATGCATTTTATGAATCTAAGAACATAATTTTATTTAAATAGACTGTTAGCAAACAAAAAAGCAAATGGACGAAAGAACTCTACATACGTAGTTGGAAAAATGACTTTCTTTAGGCCGTTGTTCAATTTGCCCCTTTTCCAGGGAACTTAATGTCAGATATATAGCTTCACATTTGTAAAGGTGTAACTAAGTTTTCACCCAACTTTAGCCAAAGACGTTGTTCCCTTCCCTAACTTCGTTTTTATTGCATTAAAGGCATAGAGGGGTGTGATAATTTTATCATAACTAAATCAATGCTTCAGAACTTCAAGGGAGCCGTGAGATTCCGGCACGCACCTGGATGCTTGAATTTCTTGTCTTGATTACGTTCTCCAGATTTTCTGGCTTCTCTTGCCCAACTTCTGTCGCAACATTAGGTAATGCTTGTTTACTATCCCCCAACCATCTTCCTCGCAGTCGTGTCTTTCGTAGATTTCCTCACCTAACATATTTAACACTCTGGGTAAATATATAGGAATTACTACGTTAAATACAATGGTAATGCAATGGCGATCCAAAGTGACATGGGAGTCATTTTCACAGATGAATACCCCAAATAGAATTCATAAGAATTAGAATAATGGATTTCTATAATTTTGGAGGATTAAAAATTAAAAAAAAGTGAAATGTATATTTAGAAAAACGTTTAATTCCGTATAGCACACTGCCAAATTGTAAGCTCTAGCTCCACTAAGATAACTGAGCACAATACATTTCTTAATTTTATCGTAGATATTAAAAAAACCCGCTATTATTTGGCATAACAACGCAATACAATCGCCATGACCGAAATCCGACCCCGGATCCCTCCATCTCCGGCCGGTTTCTTTGGCGAGTTAAGATGGACAGGAGGTCTCTTACACTTTTAAATTCTGAGAACTTAAAAGAACAAGATGTTTTAATGAAATAGAGTACATACAATGTCACAGGTATTCGTAGTTGCGCGCGTTGAGCAACAGTCCACAAGGTCAAAGCCAACTTTTAAACACCATTGATAAATTCAAAGACACTCGCGGGAAATTCCGCGACAGTAACTCCGTTTTTAGTTACTCTCGCGGGATATCCCGCAGTTTCTTTGCATTTATATGACAAAAGGATGTTATCCCCAAAATATAACTACGATATAAGAAATTATATCAAGTTTAACCTGCTCTATACTGATGGTTTCTCCTCGTCGTTTGGTTGGTAGATATTTTAGACTAGCTTTACTTCTCATTAACTTACTCAGCGGTCTACAGACATTTAAAGCAAAGGAATGAAAATCAGATTTTTCTTGGTAGACGGCAATTCAAGGCTAAGCTTTTCAATTTGATCTCGAAAAGTCAGGAGGAAAAATTTTTTGAGAACTAAATAATATGTTATCCGGTAATCTAATAGAACCAAAATGGCAGTGCGAGGTGAAAATGGCATTTCGGGGATATGGAAGAATTTTGAAGATTGGAAAAAGGTGATTCTCGATGTACGGTGGTGAGAGGATTTCCTGAATGTTGAAAATGGAAAATTAGACCGAAATGAACGAGAAAAGACGGGAGTGCTATTAATGTTACCGAAACAGATTCAGAGATTCGAGGAAAGTGACTGGTGGGAAGTGGACTAGAGGGAGAAATAGAATAGAGGCTACAGAATGTCATTAAATGAGGCTGAAAGCGGTTAGAAATTAAGAAGGAAACAATGAAGGGGAAACATTTTCAGGATGGGCAAAGTCCATTCGATAAGTAAAATGTCTAAGCGATTAGTGATATCGACCCTTCAAGTTTTAATAATAGATAACCCATGATGACCCCCAAAGAAAAATCAGGAGGGGGAATAAAATGGTATGCGTTCTTTACGAGATTTCGTAATTTCATAGCTTCTGAATTAATCTACCATATTTCTACCTATTGATTTAATCTCATCAGCTATGTAAGACTCTTCGGGATATGAGCGTTGAATTATACCTAACTTATTTCTAATAACTATCAATCTGTTCACATGCGTTATAGCAGCAACACGTAATTTGGCAGTCGAAGATCATAGTACATTGGTATAAGGCAACATTATGTTCACCGCTTTTACACACACAGATTATTTTCACAATATATAAATACACAGTTCTAAGAAGCCACATGTTTATTTTTGTAATTTTAAAGAATAAAACACAAATTACACTTACTTTCATTGAAGAAACTTGTAAACACCAAATAGCAACGCTATTGCAAAAATAGGATTAAAAATTCAATAACAATGCCTACTTTTAAACAATAGTTCACTGTAGAGATTCAAAAACACTTTCTTAGGTTATTTTCCAATTGGAAAATTTCACTTGCAATTAAATCGTAATAGAAAGATAATGAAGTACTTTTGGCATACGTGTACCCCAGGACTGTAATATACAGTAAACCTGCTGAATATGTAAGCAAACATGATTTTAATGAATGCTCGGCCAAGATAATTTTTTTATAAATCAGTCGATTACATAAAACATAAATTTTAATTTAAAATTGGGAATATATCTACAGTGAGTCCATAGAGGTGACAGAATTTAGTGTCAATATATATCGGCATACCTACAGTTTATATAACTCCATCACAATTTTGTAAACTGTCCATGAATACCCAGAGGGCACGGAAAGATGTAATCCTCTGCCTCCATCAACTCACTGGCTGCTACGGGAAAAGATACACCACCAATTCTGACATTCCTTCCGTGCATGATGGCACCCAAGGAAGAAAAATCCACCAAAATAGTATGCCACTTCGATTTCCACATTCTTGTATTTATTCACGTATTCCTATTTTCATGCAGAGAAAAAAATATGGGAGGATCTTTTTCTTCGACATATGCCAAGTAAGTGGGCGGGTGAATAAAATTGAAGAGGCGTGTGTAAATTGTCCAAAAGAAGAGGCGTTAACAAATGAAAACAGAAAAGTGAGGTAGCATAGCTTTAAGGAGGGAGATAAGTGCGAAAATTACTCACAAAAGCACAGGGCACTTGAATGCCGACACCGGAGCCTGTAGCTTGCATTGTTCCGGTCGAGAAACCCGAATGCACTTAAAAAGACTCGCGTGAAAAGTTTTCAGTGTGGGGAATTTAGATGCGGGATGTAGGGAGTGAGGGAGGGCAGGAGACTGGAGGTTCTTTTTTGGTGCATTTTCGAAAAGCACTTTTTTTCATACACCAAGTTTAATTTAGCCGCACTCGGGTGCCAAAACAAAAAAAAACAAACAAAAGGCCTTGGTTCGGCGGAAAAGTGAGAGCATGGCGCTCCACTTGACGGTTTACTCACAAGAAGAAGAAGAAAAAATAATAAGAAATGAATAGTCTGGGAGAAGGGGAAGAGGGAAGAAGAGAGAGAGAGCAAGAACGAGAAGAATGATAAAAAAGAAGCGCGGGACTTAAGTTTTTTTTCTACCCGGGAGGAGGAACGAAAATGGAGTTTGAAATAAAGATGGACAGTTATAGCAAAAAAAAAAGGCTTAAATAAGAGATAAAAAGAGGAAAAAAAAGTGGAAAGCAGTGTGTGCTGAAGAAGGAAGGAAGGTTTTAAAATGGCATGAAAGGAAATGGCGTGAAGGTGGAGGAAGTAAAAATGAATGAATTTAAAGATAGATGGGAAAAGTTAAAAGGAATCAGCGGTTGAGAAAGAAAAGCAAGAGATTTGGTGAGAAGTAAGTGAGAACTAGAGCAAAAAGGAGATATACGGGAATGAGATATTGGGACAAGTACAAAAATACAGCGAGTGAGCCTTACCTCGAATAAAATATTCACGCCTGAAAGCAACTGTTTAGACGATTAAAAACACGGAATATCCCGCGGAAAATGTGCTCGATAAAGAATAAGAGCGATAAAGGTGTTAAGAAACAGAAAATAAATTAGAATGGTAGAATATATTTGAAATTAAGGGTGCCAGTAATAGGTGGCAAGTATTACCGTCTAATTTAGTACAGAGAATATTATCAATATATATAATAATTTCCTAGGGGATGTATGTACACGAAAATATGTCACTTTAACCCACGTATCTCGCAGCTGTCATCCAAAGGGGAGATCGCTGTGGATGTGAAAATAACTTGTACATTTATTCTTGTTATTTATGCAGTTTTATTTTTTTGTGATTAAAGGGATGTCATCCGAAAATTGGAGATGACAGAAGAAAACAGCAATATCCACATCCATCAATCCAAAGCTTTAGACTGGATCTCACCTCTTATTAAATCCTATGCTGTTGGAAATGTGGTATTTAATAGCGGGGGGTTTGGAACAACTACCATTTTGTCGCCTTAGTGCTTAAGTATCTGGTTAACTAAAATAACAACCTTTACTGGAACGCAAATGTGATTCGTAATCAGAAAATCACGCAAACTGATTTCATTATTGTAGAGCTTACAGCCATATTTAAAGTCAAGATTGAACCTCAGGTGAGAACCGAACACCGAAGACTTCTCACACTGCCACCAGCTCACTGATGACTAGTAAAATAATTAAAAGCATAATAGGTGAGATAACCTCTTTCGCCGAGCGGAGTATCTTTGCAAGAGTAGATGGCATGGCATACGTTTTCTAACTCATGGATGAACTTGATAAATAACTGTTGCAATGATTTTAAACGTTTAAAGTAAAAAAATATCATAGAATGAAATATTTCATGGAGGAAGGTGGAGTGATGTGGATTCTTTCACGAAGGGGGTGAATGAAATATGGTATCAACGGAGCGAATTCATGGATTCGGTCGAAACAAATAAATCCTTAACGAGATAAAAGAAAGAATTCTAGAAATGATATAATTGAATTCATAGAGAAATTAGGTTTTTTCATGTGAATTAATATGAACCTAACTAAGGCGAAATTCAGCAATATCTAAAAAGCCGGGTAGAGTTGATGAGTGCTAGAGAAAACGTGCATGTAAACTGCTAAATATTTCTACTACATGAGTGAAATGCCTAAGTCAATAACATGGATTTAAAGCGTAAAAAGAATTGAAAATTTTACGTTCCTAAGAAAGACGTTTCTTGGTTAATGGTGAGCACATTATGAAAGGGCATAATCGAGCTTAAACGTTCCTTGGGATTGAATATTTGAAAACAGTAAATAATACCAATCCACCGGTAGATTATGTCAAGGGCAGGAATAGCAAGTAATTTTCTCCGCTTATTTCCATTAGATATCCCAACTCAACATTGCTCTGTGAAACGGAAAAACAAGACTTGAATTAAAAGCACAGATGTAGGAAAGAACGTATGAGTAATTAGGATCCCCATACGAGTTATACGGAATTCTATTAGTTAATTTTAATAATTTATTCAAACAAATATATGAATGCATTTATCATTCATACAAAATCACGCAAAAACATAGCAATGGTCATATATGACATTTGATTGGCATATTAAAATTAGGATAGAACGCTTTTAATAGTTTATATTCCTAACACTTTTTAATAGCTCTTTAAATTAAAGACCGACTAAACGGTATGACTACGAGCGTTAATGCCTGTCAATGAATTTATTAAGTAAGGAACAACAATTTAACTTAACTATTCAGTGCCCTACATACTCTTAAAGTTTTTGAAACATTTTGGCTGGCCTAACGGTTATTGAAATGCTATTGATAAAACTTAAAGATAAAGAGAATAAAGATAAAATTCTAAGTAGGTCTCTAGGTTAAAAAAAGTCTGAATGCCAAAGGATACGTGGCAAAGGTCAGCAAACACAATCAGTAATGGCACAATAATACTGCTCAGGCGGCTTTAGTGAAAGAACGGCTAGTCGAACTTCATCTACACTAAAGAACGGAAAAGGTAAAAATGGTAAAGTTGTAAATTGGATGGTACACGTGGATTGAAGCATAAAAATATTAATGAAAAACGGAAAGGCGACGCTCTAAAGATTATTGAAATGTCGTGAACAGACTTCGCCCTCTAAATATTCCCCATTTGAAATTCTCTTTCGCTAAGGAAACTAGTAGTTTCAAGAATCTAAAGTCTTGAAATATAAAAAAGTAAAGTAACTCGTAGGATTTCCACTCCAAATATGGCACTGTAACCAATTATGATAAAGATAAAAAGTTTGTTGCTTATTTAAAATTTAATCATTCAGGCATTTGCCCGTAAAAACTCATATCGAAAAGATAGAAACATTTCTACGTATTTGCTCCTACCATAAAATAGCCAGAAATCACGGGGTCAGTCGAGAGCATGGGGAACAAGAAAGAGATATAAATAACTCTGCAACGTGTGCCAAATGAGAAAATTTACAAACATATTTGAAACAATGGGGGATTTGAAGCGTGAGCGACGTGGGGTTAAAAAGTTAGAGGTACAACGAGAATCAACATTTTTATATTTTCAAAATCTATCAAGTGGTTATCGATTAATTTATTTATAAGTGAACTTCAAAGTCAACAAACAGAATCTGTAACAGGGTTAATGAAAGTTAGACGAACGCGGCCATTTTTCATCGAGTGCCCACGCCAAACAAGTCAATCACCTCAAAACAACATGCCAAACCCGAGGTGGCATTAAAAAAAGTGTACCTCGGACTGGAAACAAGCAAACCTATTGACCGAAAAATTACGTCACCGTAAGTTTGCATAATGAATTGCATGAAAGCAGGGTATTTAATGGGAGGAGAAAAGGGGTTCACTAAGTTCATCAAATTGGATTGATAAATATTATGTTTATTCCGGTAGATACATTTTTTTCAATTGAAAATAATCCTTGAAAACTAACCATAAATTTTTATTTCTTTTGAGTGATTTAATGAAACAGTAATTCAATCGAAACTTCCCAATTCTTCTGCCCATTTTTCGGTAACTAAAGAACTACTATTATAACATAATTGTAATCATTATTACGTTTATCACTGAAATTACACCATTTGGCATTATGATATGAAGGATGAATATTGTTTCATACAGAACTAGTAAGAATTTAATGGATTTAGAAAATAAGAAAACAGGAATGACACATAATACTAAGGGAAGAAACGTATTTATGGAGCACTCTAATGGAAAAAAGCAGATCCTTCGGCAGACTTGCAAGACAAAGAATCCGTACCATATGTTACAAAAGGATATTTCCCATTACAAAATCCACTAATATATGCACCGATGCAAGGTAAATAACGAGGAATATGAGACGTTAACAGATATTTAAGATAAGAATTGGAAATAGACGGAGAAGAATGGTAGCCTACCACTGACGTTGTACTTAAAATAGTTACAGAATCAATGCACATTAGCGGATGACTCCGCTAAAAATTACTGTTGCGGCATCTCCCGCAGTTTTTTTGGAATTATTTACAGAATATTCAGAATCAAAATTTGATGGAAGAGGTAATCAATGCATAGCAATTAATATATCGAGATGAAAGAAGTTGGAAATCATCGGTGAATATCATGGTAGACCTTTGCTCTTAAAAACTGCAGATATACATTAAGGTAAAGATAAAATCATTTAAACTCATCTGCGGTGGTCAGCCTCATCAACAAACCTGTGACTCGAGGTGTATTAGACTGTCAGTATTCAATAAATATCCAATAGATTAAAATATATCCAAAGTATAAGATTAATCACCTAGCGGCAAACAATCGCGAACCGCGTTTCCTTTTAGTGGGAATCCCAAGCGAGAAAACGGAGTTGAAATCGACAAGAGATTTATTGCCAGTCATTCTGCCACACTATCACTCATTCGGTACGGATTTCTGCCGGACTCAATGTCTGCATATCTCACGAAATACGTGAACAAGGCGATTAGAGGCTAAACACGATTCGGTTTCACAGTAGGACAACGCAGACGGTTATAGCGTACCGATGTGAAATTTATGGTCACACATGCGCCTGAAAACCAATAACAGTTGTGAACGCAGTCAATGATTTTCAAATACAAAAGCCAGCTCTTGCTGAATAACGAGCGCAGTTGTCATAATGATGGCTGCTACTGATACCAAGTCCTTATTTTGAACTGACAGCTATAGGGAGAAAGAGAAACTTTGACTCCATGAGTGTCACAGTTATAAGTTATTGAGATGCTTTCATTCTCGTTTCGGCATCAAATTTGATTTTGTATAAAGCACAATACCACTAGAATACCGGTTTAAAAGAAATAAAAAAGTATCCTGAAATTGAACCTACGTCTTTGAAAAGTATCAGAAATAAATTGGTATAAAATAAATACGGAAAGACATAGTTTCTAAAATTTAAACAATTATGTATTAAGCTGACCTTAAGTTCAAAGGACGTATGGCTACTGGCTGTATTGAATTCATCGAGCGATACGTATAAAATATTCAACTGCAACAATATTCAAATTACATATTTTAGTTACCTAATTATACCTGAAATAATTGACAAAATGATAATTCAACCTTTATGACGGCTACAAAACCTGAAGCCTACCGGAGACTCAGGGGAAGTCATTACCCAATGAAAAATATAAGAGAAACAATTGCAAGCCTCTCCCTTGATTATTCTGTTTCTTAACAGCTTTTTGGTCTCAAGGCAATTTTCTCCTTATGTATATGTAATAAGGTAGTAAATATTTTGAAGCCCTCTTTGGACTACAAAATGCATAAAAACTACTTCAAGCTAAAATTCAACTCTTGAAATTTCAACAGGCTACGTAGTGAATTAAGAATAAGGCAATGTACACAATAACGATCATTTATATCATAGAAAAACTTTTGTTTTAATTTTAAATATAAATACGACAAAGATATAATATAAAAATTAAATCATGGTATCTTTAATACTGACATATGCCAGTGGAATGATAGACTAATCAGAATGATGGCTAGATTTATGATTTCAAATAATTAAAAATATCATTGAAATACTTCAATAATACTTTTACCACTATAACTCTGCTTATGATATAATGCAAATATTTTACAATTTTTTACAGTTTGTCTTTCTTCTTTGTTTGACGGCAGCGTGAGTCATTAGGATTCCCTTCGGGGATACACCTCCAAATTATTATCACATTTTCTAGTATGGCACTTCTACGTAAACAGAAAGACGTTTTATAGTATCAATCAGAAAGTAAATGAGTCAGAGTGCATAGCATACATATTTTTCAGAATGCATATTAAAATTTTATTGTTAATGTATCGTAAATTTGCGGATACCTTTCATTTCATATGCTAAAACTTCAACGTGATGCTCCTTAATTCAATGCCATAAAACCGTACTTGGTAATTCAATTACGGAAATTTTCACCAACATGTGACATTAGAGTGACGCTTTTTTTTCGAATTTTGAGAGGCATTGAAAAAAAAACGCTAAAAACAATCGATTCGGTGAGAAAACACATACGTACCAGCATATCATTAGGAACGGTAAGAGTGAACATTGAGTAAACACTAGTTTCAATTGTTTCATTCTATAAAATATATCACAGTAAAGTAACTAAATTATTTCAAGTCAATGCTATGTAGAACAAACACTTTAAACTAAAACTGTCACATGATATTGGTGGGTAGTGCCCGTGAGCGGGTGCAAGTAACGGGGTGGTGGTGAATATCCGCCCGATCGTAGCCGGCCAAGTTATTTCACACGATAGTATCTATATGAAGGCGTGGAAATATGCCCAAGAGAAATAAATTTCCTCGCCAAAATACGTCTAAAACAAGTTGATTACTGCTAAGATGGTCGCATTATGCCAAAAGAAAGCCCTGAATTTTCACCTGCACATTAAACCCCGGCGCCTGGATAGGGCAGGTCGCATAAAAAATAGGTTGAATCCTATGTGTTCTTGCCAAACGATTATTTCAGTGTACGAATATTAAAGCGTTTCAAATTTAGATAAATAACGCCTTCCCTCCTAGATGCCGGTGGTTCCAGAAGATATTAGTCATGGTCAAGTTTTATATGCACCAGGGAATCTAGCTACTTGGAAACTTTTCCTGCAGTTCACCCAAAGAATCCAAAACAAAGGGAGCAAATGTCCGAACGACAGCAGCAAGGACTCGCCATGAGACGACTCCGATAATACGTGACTAAATTATGCAATCTCATTGGAGCATCTTTTCAACTCTGATTTTATAATTTGTCACCGCGGTTATACACTGCAAAGTGATCACTGTCATTAAGCTTCCGTTAGCACATAGAATCGTCCAAATTTAAACAATTCTTTCCCAAAGAAACGAAATTCAATGGCGTACGACCTAAATTTAACATTATTTTCTTTGTGCGTGCTCGTTCTCCGAAACTGAAATATCCAAAAGAAAAATATTTTCTTTTTGTATTATCTCCGAGAATTAGAAGGAAGGAAGAAAAAACATTTAAGCATAACGAACAAAAACGGGTATCACTTTTAATTGGAAGGCAAACATCACAAAGACGGCCTTGACATTATGGACTTAACAAAAGACCGCATAAAGCTGTGAGTGTAGTGTCAATGTCAACGTTTTCTTCCTCAGCGTTCCCCCCCTATTATCACGTATTATTCAATAGAGGAGGGATCGATACGGAAAACGAAAATGGTCGAGGAGGAAGACCGAGGGACTTAACGAGACAAGAAAACAAAGGGTGAACGTAAAGAAGAAGAAAAAAAAGAAGAGTGGGAAAATAAAAAAGGTCACGATGGTAGAGGGAGTGAATTGTAAGAACTGAAGTCAGGAAGCAGATTAGTGGCTAAGAAAATAGAAGGTAAATCTCAGATCTGTTAGAGCACAGAGGAGAAATGGATAGGTCCTACGAGGACCTATGAGAAACAATACAATATATTCATATATTTACCAGTGTATGTTCTATCATCAGGTTTTCTGCCATCCTTCGATAACTTGGCAAAACAGCGCAAGTGGCATACATGTGCATTTAACAGAGATGTTTTTTCCTATGTTAAACAACGAGATATAAAATATAGGTCCATTCAATCGTCAACAGTTACAATTTTTTCTCTTAGTGTTATAAAATAAATGCTGAACAACCGAAAATTATTCTTCTGCCTTTGTACGCATGAAAAAAATTAAATATGATAATTATATCGTTAAGGAAATGTAGAAAGAAATACTAAAATCTGAAATCCACTGTAGATAAATCTGAGATAACCTGTAGTCCGTGGTATAACGGATTTCATTGCATGTTTTTACTTATATCACATTTAAAGATGGCATTTATATTCTTACCCATATTAAGGTATTTTGAAAAACGCAATTTAAAAGTTCAGTGAATTTCCCCAAAACCCAAATTAGATGGGGAAAAAGAAGAATCAGAACTAAACTGAACTTCACTCTCGCCAGAAATTTATGGAGTTTCTGCGTTTATCTCCATAGTTACCCCAGTCTTTGTTGAAACAAACGCCTGTTACCGGAGCTATCTAACTGATCCATCTCCTGCTGACATGGTCTTAAATTTTGTTGAGGACAAGTTTGGTCTTAAACTGATTGGTGCGATTTCAACCCAAAAAATTCGTCCATGTCGTTCTAATCACCATATCTAATTTTTGGGGTTTGTCAATAAATATTCATTCATGCAATAGAAGAAATAATTTTGGTAAATAGATTTTCTATTTTCTGGAAAAGATGCACCAAAACTTCCTTCACTCAAGACGATTTCTGTAATTTCATTTCAATTTCACTTTTAAACGTCGAACAGAGTATTTCAATTCAATCTTGGAGATTGATAAATGAAAAATATGAGTAGAAAAATCTTGCCCTTATATGAAGTTGACTTGAGTTTTCATGTAGATTAAATTCTTACCGAGCGCTAAAAATATTACGAACTTAAGTAAGACCGTTCAATGGAGGGTGCACGACAGTCTTGTTTACATCTCATTAAGTGGCGAGAGTACAGAAAAAACGAAAACATTGAAATGAAGAGTACATTAAAAATATTACATAAATACCCTCCTACATGCAGCGCGTAGCTGACGTTTAATAAATGAGAACTCGAATAGATCGATGAAGCCCTCGGTGTAATGAGATTCTTTTCAAACTTGCATATCAGGGTTAATGGAGGGGCATTTTCTCTTTTAGGTATTCCTAATCCCATAGTACTAATCTAAAAATCCGTACTGCACCTCACCAAACCACCATCATCTATTCGAACCACTGAAGGTGCACTTGACCATGAGGCCTTTCAACACTGATGACAGCAGCGAAATACCAAAAGTTCAAATTATTCAACAATTTTCGATTAGCAATTTTACTCTACGGATGACAACTAAAATTGTCACACATCGCACTTCAGTGAATGAAAAATGTATTAATTCACGCTGATAGATATACTAGATATTTCACCGTACTATAGGGAAATGGTGAAATGGTTGGGGTAGGAAAGGTTGAAAAAAGGCGGGGACGGATCGGAGCCTCCAAGTACAAAGAGACTGGAAGCAAGAATAGGGTGGAGAGGAGGAGGAGAGAGGGAAAAAAAGGGGTCGAAAATGGCTTGGGAAGGGGGTAAAGGGCGGTCGTGAGGGAGCAGGGAGTGGACCTTTAATGGAGCCATCATCAAGAGGTGAGGGGGTGGGTGGGTGGTGGAGCGGGAATAGAAGGAAGGAGAGGGGAGGGTAGGAGGAAGGCAGCGAGGGGAGGGCAAGGAGCTTAAGTCAGCCGTTTTGAAGAGCATTTGAAGGGGTTGCAACCGCCACCACCGCTGAGGGAAAAGAGGGAAGAGGGGGAAAGAAAGTCAGCGAGCTTAAAGTGGGGGTAATGAACCGCATGGCGGCTGAGAAGGAGGGGGGGGGTCGTAGCAAGAGGGTTGAAAGGGGGACCAGGGGACGGGGGCGAAGGAACTTGGAAGCCTTAGAAAGTTTATTTTTTTTTAATGACTCGGCGATGATTCCAGCTCCTTCCTCCTATTATTATTTTTTCCTCTCTCCGAGCGTCGGAAGACTTTGCTAAGGAGCGAGGCCAGTTACGCAACAATGGGAAGTAGTTGAGGGTGGGAAGGGGTGATGCTTGTTTATCGTCATTCTCCAGAGGTCTCGCATCGAAGATTTGGGGGCAGCAGAATAATTTGAACCCTCCGAGATTACTTCGGTTAACTCAACATGCTTACGTTTCTACCAAGCCGGCAGAGAGTTAATTTATGAGGTGAAAAACGCAATCTCAATAGCACATCCTGTACCTTTGGCTAAGCTGGCGAAACGCACTCCACGCTAGAATGCTTATGCGTGTGGTTTAGCCTTTACTGGCTAGTACCGTATGTTTTCCTACTTTTCAGCATAATCTCGCCCTAAAACTGACAGAATTTTCAAGGGTATTCTAAGGAGGATGTTGCGTTTTCCAATGTCGCCTGGCCATTATTTCACAACCGCAAACTGCTCTGTAAGATAAACGCTCATGTGGCAAAACATTTAAATTAAGGGAAACACTAACGTTTCATAAAACTTCATGCGCAGTCGGAAAGGAAAAATTGAGGAAATATTTATCGATCAATCCGTGACAGAACAAAAAAAGAGCTGTAATACAATAACCCTTTTTTCATATCTGGAAAGGTGATTATATAAATAAGAATTAAATCCACCCCTTCCAACAAACTCTGAGTAAAATTAATTAAGGAGTTTTGGAAAAGACCGATAAAAATCGAAAGTTATCAATGAAAAACTATACAATAAACTATTAATCCCAAAAAAGGACCCGATTAATCAGGCTTTCCTATCCTTGTTACTTACTGTAAACGTTTAAGTGAAAAGAATCGATTCTAAATATTTTCAAATCCTAATGTAACATCAGATTTTAAATCATTAATTGTTGTTAAATTTCAACAACAGCTAAAGACCCAGCATTTAAATTTTACGGATACAGAACTTTGTTTCACAAACACAGAACTCAATCCAAAGCATAAGTGTATTCATTAACTTGATGTTCAATAAAACGCTAAGACTCGGACTTAATCTTTTTGGGTTGCTGCATAGAATTGGAAAAATTGAAGAAAATGGGTGAAAATGCTTCCTAAAATGATCAAATTACACCCTTTGGAAGACAATAAAAGGTTCTTGGATTACATTAATAATATGCAAGCAAATATCTACTTCGCTGAAATTATAGATAGAATATTTTGAGCAACTCTAGAAATATTGCAATTGAAATGAATTATCGCAGCGAAAACATCTCACCAAATTTCCTTTAGGCCCAATTTACACAGGACATCCTTACGAGGACTCCTGTACTGCAATGAAATTATAGGTCATCTGGAGAGTCTTCCGAGTGAAAACTACTTGTGATGGATGATTTCAAAAAACAAATCAGAATGGAATATAGACATAATTCTAATAAATAATACGATAATTTTGATTATCATATTACATTAATAAAGCCACCGATTTAGCATATCATCATCAAATATTTTACTTATAACTACCTTAAATATGCATCAGAATGAAGTGCATTTTTTCATGTTAAGTGAAAATTTGATCATGCAAAACGGTAATCAACAACTTAGTCTGCATTTCCGGCGTACTATATGCGAGACATTGTCGCACCACGGTCTGAAATGAAAACGCTAAATTTAGCATTCACCATTAAACGAAATTTAATGAGAAATCGGAACATCTGAAGGGCAAATTATTTCACTCCCTACACGGGTTGATGAACAAAAACAAGGTAAGAAATAAATTAGTGATAAAATAAAAATGAAATCAATGAAAACAAACAAGAAACCGAATCAATGAAAATCAAACATATTCCTTTGAATCCGCAAGATGGAACCAAAATCAGGGTAAGAGAACGCCTGCAAGCGAAAGCTAGAGAAAGAACTTTCAAGTTGGGGTCTGGGAGGATTTACGGCTGAGAAAAAGGGTAGCTGAGGCGCGTGGGAGTATCTGAGGGTGATTGGTGCGCAGAGAAGATGCCTGAGGACTGAATTAAATGAAGGAGGGCATGCGTTCTCCTCTTATACAGACACTTAATCTGCTCTCCCTGCGCGTGCAATGATAATTATTTCCAGAGAAAAACGGCTTTGTGATTGGATGACCTATATTTTACGTTCTTCATTGACGGAGTTCTAAATTATTACTTTACTTATAATAAAGGCCACCAAGGCATAGTACCGCATTGGTCACCCACGCATCTCTATTAAATTCATTGTTTTCATCCAACACTTATTTGAATCATTTGGGTCCCACTCTATTTATCAATCATAATATCATATTACTTAGATTCGATAATTTTAAATTTTATATGCTAGCATTTATATGAATCTGCTTCGAACTCACGCGCAAATTTAAAATACGAGTAATGCTTTGATGTTACATATAAGGAGTTCAGCATATTGAACTAGGAAAATTGATATATGGTTTCAGTTTATTTATTTTGAGTATTTCTCCACAAAAACACTCTCATATTTTGCCAACGAACGTAATCTGTAAGCAAAAAGTGGCGATTATTTTTTACGAGACAAGTGTTTATACGGAAATCAATAGCCATTTTGGATCTACATTTTTCGCCCTTCCGGAGGAATATCGCCTTTATACAGCGGACCATGGAAATTCTGCACGGTAAATTTACCAGCATTTTAATTCAATGGTAGAATCCGAGATTATTCAATGGCAGTTCCAGAATGTGAATAATACTCACCATATAAGTTTTTTCCAAGCATGAAAAGTAGATTGATGCACTCAGACGAATTCCATTTCATGAATTATGGTCCCTCTTAAAGAATTAAAATTTACGACCACTCGGGAAGAAAACAACTATGCGTAGAAAGAAAAGAAAACGCTGGCCGACATCCAACAGTTTTTATAAAGTTTGGGTACTTTTGGTTAATTAGCGGTTTGAAGGGTTCAACGCTCAAGCTGGTTGAGCTCGAGGTGCACTTTTATTTAATTAATAAGACTCCTTTAAAAGCTAATCCTCCTACGTTCTAATTTCCCAAGAGTTATCCGCAGGCTCCATTAACTGGTACACTGCGCGGTAAGCTTGTAATCTGTCAAACCTCATCATTAATGCATTCCACGAGCAGACGAAGTCTAATGGCCGGAGAAGAAAAGAAATAGACCTGCTGCTTCGTAATTATACATGCGCATTCCCTTACCGGGTCAAACGCTCCCTGGTTAATGATAGCAAAATTACGATCATGGATGTAGAATTTCACTCATTAAATCTCTGAGTTCAAGATTCTGAAACACGTTTTGATATTTAAAGGCGGGAAAAAATCTGAAAAATAACTGATTATCACCTGTAGTCGGTTTCTTTAAAATAAAAGGCACATTCTGGCTTTCAATGAATTCGGTTCCGTATATTTTCAGATATACTCCCAAATATTGACAAAAGGAATTCTTGTGGCTAAAAGGTATGTATTCCTTTGGCAGCCAACATGGGAGAGACATATCATTACTCACTGATTTTAAATGTCCAAAATTATTTCTTTTCTCCATTGTTCTAAGTTTTGGCAGCCACAACTACTCTTCAACAAAAGTAATATGAAACATTCATTTGCAAACCATGGTCACGGGTGAACAGTGAGTCATAAATACTCATTCTAATTACTTGAATGTTACACAATTGGAATTCAAAGAGAACATATTTAGTTTGCCGTCAGTTGCGTCAGCGATAGAAGAGCATGGCAGTCCGTTTCTCTAATTAGAAGGTCTCTCTGTTTCCAGTTTCCTGGCCACCATGACAGTCTTAACTAAGAAATTACTCGTACATCAAAACGTATAATAGTTTAGAATAAATTAACTCAATATGATTAAAAATATCAGCCAATTCATAAATTGATGGAAAAAATAATATTCTGTAAAATAAAGATTGATATAGACAAATTCCACTGCTCGTTGTGTGTCCCTCTTGACAATGGGTATTGCAATCTAATATTCGCTTTGACAGTAATCATTAAAATAGGGCACTGCTATGATTTTAAGTAGTTTCTGGGACTATTAAAAATATACTATTGAATAGTAAGCACGGCCCGTCCGTCATTGGTCAGTGGTCAAGCCATCGAAGTGGGCCAACCAGACGAGCAAGACACCTTTCCGGCAAAGAAGAAGCCAAGGCTGCTCTGAGCGGGAATAAATCAAACGACTGACAACGCAGAAGAATTCTTCCCGCCTTAGTAGCCTTGGAGGCCGGAAAGGCGCAGTGTAAGGGTTACGCAAGAGCCCTTGCAAGAAACTGCTCTAAACTGCTCTAAGAATATGGCATAGGTTATATTTTCAGACATTACTATTCATTTAATTGACCATTCTACCATTGTTTCCCTAGTTAGACCTGAGTATGAACGATTCATTCCAAATCAATACGTTAAAAGAAGAAAATAAAAGTCTTAATTGGGGTCAATCGTGACCACATTGACTAATGATGAATGTGCAATATGATCACATTGGTGATTACAACATGCCGACAATGTGACCTGTCAAGAAAGTAAAAGCGAAAAATATGCCAATACTGGTTTCTCATTCTTTACTTCATTTAGCCTTTTTATTTTCACGTATTGAAAACAAATTGTCTCCAAATATCTTCTCCCCATGAGTTTTGGCCAAATGAACATATTATAGGGGATTAAACAAGAGTGAAGTCAGATGATTTGTTAAACTAACTTTGCTTGCATTGGTCGAATTGAAGTGTTGCAAAAATAATGATCATCGTTTCCTTTATCCTACATTTTCCATTATGAACGACTTTTTTCAAAGAATAATACAATTTCTTAAAGGACCGAATCTTAAGGGAATCTACCCTTTGAATAAAAACACTGCATTGTTAGGGCTGAATAGTGCGTCTTGTTTACATTTAGACGACTCACGGCGTTAATCCTTTAACTAATCCTCTTTTCGACCCGAGGTAACAGAGGGAGCAAGCCTCAAAAGTCTTTTATGTCCGCAGGGTTAAACGGGTGAAGAACACGTGATTAATGCAAAATCCCCTTTTTCGGGCTATCATTAATGCAAGACTTGTTATCGCTGCTGCAGCTCCGGGAATTTTCTCTCTTCCTTCCAACTCCCTCCACCATTTTTTCTTCCCCATTCCCCAGTTCCTCCTTATTCTCTCTTTCTCCTCCTCTGCTTCGTCACCTCCCCCCCCCCACCTCACTCATTCAGTAAAAATTTGGTCCCCGCATCTTTAAGGAGTTACTGCTGCGCCCGGGGTATTGTGGAGAGGCGGTCGTGCGGCAAGGGCGAGGGGAGAAGGCAGGATCGGGAGGAGAAACGGGAGGATGTGCAGCAGTTAGTTCTCCAATAATTAAAACCTTACAAAATTAATGAGCATGCGGCGGAATCCTTCCCCCTCCCCGTTCTCACACACATATACCCACCCTTCCCCGTTCGCCCTGTGTACGTGTAACGAAGGAGGGAGGATTGTGCAGGTCCGAACTCTTGGAATAATGCTACCGCATACCCGACTAGTATGCCTGCCGAAGATAAAATACACGCTCGCGCGCTTTCCGATCGTTCCAAACAACTTCCCCCTTCCCTCACTCCCGTTCACCTCCCCGGGGTACTGGGGATAAACCTTAGGGGTTTTTAAAAATTTTAGTGGAGGAATCTAATAGCCGCATGAAGTACGAGTCAACAGAGTTTATCCAGTAGTTGAATCGAGAGGTGCTTTGTTTTAGGCTCATTCACCTTTTCCTTTTCCCGCACTCTACCCCACTCCGCAGCTCCCCCCCCCCCCGCCCCCACCCGTCGTTCAAAACCGAGCTGGAACAAAATGAAAACCTACAGCATCAAAAAAAAAAAACACAGAAATAACCGTCCGTGAAGCAAAACGTGTACCGAATTCCGGTCTTTTATTTTCATTTCCACATGACCTACATCAAGGCGCTGCCTGTCTTTTACTTTTAAACTCGCTGAGAGGTAAATAGAATCCTACGTGGAGTTCCCCGCGTTTTAAAAGGGACAACACACACTTGGCCAGTGTGATTAAGTTGTTCTGAGCACTAGATAGCTGTTTGAAGAATGCTAAACGTTTTTTTTTCTTTTCAGAAGTTGATTGCAATTTAAATTGCGCAGCGGTGAGTCCATTCTTGAAAAGTGACCGGATAAGGTAATGCGGTTTTTCAGTTATAATATTTCGTTTGCGAATCCGTTGATCGCGTTCACATGTCTATAATTTTATACGATTCAAAATAATATTTTTTTAGGCTATGCAAATAGTCATATATTTCAATGGCATCTAAGTTATTAAACTTTTCCGTTGAAGATATACAAGGTTCAAATTAAGGTGATGGCACTAACCACGGGCTCTGGATTTTCATGTACATACATTAATGACAAGGTCTATTTATGCAAATTTCAGGCACTACTCTTTTGTATGTGTTCATTACCTACGTATGCTGACAAAGATCTCATTTCAAAAATTACATGTGTTCACCTTTTAAAATATGGTACCTTATAAGAGAAATCGATCATACTGAAGAGAGTATAGGGCAGAAGGGTAAAGGCAATATTGCCGTACAAGGAGAGGATTTTGACGGTGAATAAGCAGTAAGGAGGACCCACTGACACTGCAATCGTACATACATGCCGACGTCTGGCCATACAGAAGAAGAATATAGAAGAAGTGTACAAGCAAATGGAAGAAGTCCTCGGACAGGTGAAGGGGGAATAAAGTTCATCATAATGGGAGACTGGTATGCAGCCGTAGTATAAGAAAAATAAGGACGAAGCGTCGGAAATTTATTACTGGGAAAACGGAACGCCAAAGGAGAAAGACTAGTAGAGTTCTAAAATGAGAAGAATATGGTATTAGCTAAGACCCTCTTCGATATACATTGACGAAGGAGGTACACATGGAAGATGCCAAGGGATATCGCAAGATACGAAGTAGATTAAATACTAGTCGGAAGCAGATATGAGAACCAGGTGAAGCAGAGCAAGAGCTACCCCGGTGCAGACATACAGGCTGTATTCCGAAAGTAATTCGATTGAATTGTTCTCACCTATCCTATTAGTTGTAGTGGAATCAAATCATTTGGAATAGGTTGGGGCTCGCTGAGCCTTGCCGAAAAACCGGTCTCAGGGTTCTCCAAGCTGTAAAAGTGGCGGGATGTCAGCTATTGTAAACCTCTGCGCGCCGACCGAGTCGAACAGAAAAAAATGGAATCGTCGATCAAGCAACGTTACGCGATTAGAAACCAAAGCTATCTAAACTGAAAACTGAAACTATTACACTGAAAATATCTCTTTAGGAGACTAAGAAAATGATCGTGAGGCACACGGGGACTCTGATCCGTCCTACTCACAACTTTAAAGATGGTTAAAGGCCTTTAAAGAGTGCCAGGCAGAGGTTCACGACGAACAATACTCTGGACGGCCTTCAACCAGCAAAACCGACAGCAATGCGGCTCTTGTTCGATAACAGTTGGACTCTGACCGTCAATTGAGTTTGAAGATAGTTACCAATGAACTGAACTTGTCGTCCACTGTTGCGTTTCACACTGTTACTGAAGATTTAGCGATGAGGAAAATGTGCACCAATGTCGTGCCCAAGGTGTTGTCAGATGACGAAAAGACCAACCGAGCGGAAATTTCAAGTGAACTTTTGCAACGTATTGAAAATAAACCTGATTATTTGGACAATACCATCACTCGCGATGATACCTGAGTTTTTGAATACGACCCAGAAACAAAACGCCAAAGCTCTGAGTGGCACACCGACCAGTCACCCAAGCCCAAAAAGGTAAGAATTATCAAATCAAAAGTGAAAAAAATGCCCATTGTCTTTTTCGGCAGTAAAGGAGTGGTCCATGAGGAGTTTGTTCGTAGAGTTCGAGAGACATTTAACGCTGCCTACTACGTGGATGTGCTGGAAAGACTCCGAAAAAGGGTCATCAGGACAAGAAAAGACATATCCGCTAACTGGCAACTCCATCACGACAACGCACCTTACCACAACGCGCTATGGGTCCGCGAGTTCATGGCCAAACACCAGGTGTTAACGCTGCCCCACCCCCCGTATAGCCCTGAAGTCGCCCTATTAGACTTCTTTTTGTTCTCTTGTATTAAGGCAGCCCTGAAAGGAACCCGTTTTGCGTCCATGGAAGAGATCCAATCAGCCGTGACGAAGACCTTGCGAGAGGACCCCGAAGACGCCTTCCAGGGTGCGTACCGGTCATGGCTGTGTCGCTGGAAAAAATATGTAGAGGCCCAAGGACAGTATTTTGAAGAATTTTAAGTGTTTGTGCAAATCTGTTCAATAAATTACTAATAAAAAATTGCAATACTTTCGGAAAGCATCCTGAAATTAGCGGTCACAGCCTAGAAACAATTGAGAGCGAATTCCGCTACAATAATATTAATAAGATCAAACAAGAGCTAAGGTAGGACTAAAAATCGCTGGCGGAAAAAGAAAACAGAAAAAGGTTTGCAACGGCCATTGAGAGCAATCTAGGTGATAAAGGAGAAAGGAGCATCGAAGGGAAGTGGGTTGAACTGAAGGGGGCACTCGCAGAAGTTGCAGAAGAGCAACGGGTGTAAGAGAGAGCCTACACGAAGAAACCATGGATCACGACGGAGATTAGGGAACTGATAGAAGAAAGAATAAATTACAAGACCGCCAGGAATGATGATGAGGAAAGGCCGTACAAGAAGCTTAAGGACCAAGTCAACCGATAATGCAAAAAGACTAGGTAGAATTGGATAAAAGGTTGATGCGAGGAAATCAACGAAGATATGAAGAAGGAGAATACCGACACAACATTTAAACTGGTGAAGAAACATTTCGGAAGAAGGAAAATAAAAAGCAACAACCTCAGGACTCTTACATTTCCCGAAATATACTGCTAGAGAAAAAGGGATGTAGTTTTGGGTAAGGAAGTGATTACGTGATAATTCATTCCAGAGAGGTTTTTGGGTTGCAGCCGTAACAGCCCAGAAGGATGAGATCGCACAACCCGCTAGTTTAGCAGAGCGGCAGAAAAGTGGTGACATGAAAGTTGCCACAACAGAGCAGTGAAATCCTTTTCATCACATTCATATTTTCGGTGCGTGAAGACAAGCATCCTTATAGCTCAAGCCATCTATGATGACAATAAATCATTGTCAGAGAATAATAGTTCTCCTTGAGGATAAACTGATATTATTTTTACCTTTCACCAAAATTTGAATCGCAAAGAGGGGATATTCCAATTTTTAGAATATTCGTCTCATGAATATTGCATGACTACGGAAATCCCTAGCCATTTTGACAATGTTATCTCAACACATGAAGTTAAGCGAAATGAAATTGCTTAAACCTCGCGATTATTTTATAGCTTAAAGGACAGCTACCGATAAATCATTCTAGCGCAAATTGTCACTAAACTGATTTATCATTTAGAAAATTATCGACGTCTTTAAACGGATTGATAAAGACATTGGAAATTCAGTGAATAAACGGTAACGTCATTCTCGCCCTTATGGAGTGGAAGAATATATTTCGGAATGAACGGATACTCACTTTTCCACGAAGGTATTTTGAAAATTAAATTCTATTTCAGGAATATTTCTTCCTGAGTTCCAAATTGTTCCTCTTAGACTTGGAGACCACAGAGTGTTTTAACTAGCATGCCAATGTTTCAATTACAGAATCTAATTTTATCAGTGCGTCGGTAATAAAAATTTGGACATTGTGGAAATATTGCTTCTTTAAAATGCTTAACAATTCGTGTTACCCAGTTGATTGTCCAATTCTCAGAACTCCAAGGGTTCATTTAAGTAAAAACACGAATATTTAGTCATTAACATAATTACCTAAGATATAAGTGGCTCCTGTAGCTTTACCGGTTTACCAGTCCTGTCAAACGATCTTTAAAAAACAGACATCTTAAATGTCGAATAACATACATTATATCATTAATAGATATACGTTCAATTTTTGACGCTTTCTATGACCATACTTTAACCAACCAGATAAAGGTGTTTTTAATTTTTTTCATATGCTCCACTAGAGACTGTTCTCTAGATTAAATTCATCTGTTTCTAATTATTGAACAAAATCGTACATCTACCGTGACATTTTATCTGCATCATTCCCTTACTGCACGATAAACCAACTTTAGATCAATTATAGAGAAACCTGAAAACATGCAGAGTGGGTATCACACAAAATACAAAGAAAACACACACAAAAATACAGGTTGAGTTAATCAGTTTCGTGGGAGGACTTCAATTTTACTGCCCTCAGTCTAAAATCAAATGATAAATAATTTTATATTGATCTATGTTTGATTCTTACTGGGCAAAAGTATACGTTCTCAAGGAAACCCAAATCCTCCAGAGTAAGCCGAATCATTCCCTCTCCCACCCAACCAACCCCGGTAACCCCAGTAACCAGACGCTTGATGAAAAAGCCTCACACAGTGCCCCGCGGTTCACTGAAAAATGACGGCGATTTGTTAGCGTCCGAAATGGGAAGAGAAAGGTGCCCCTAGGCATCGATTTCTTACAGGATTACGGGAAGACACGGAAAAGAGAGAGAGAAGAAGACATCGAAAACCCATAGCGATGAGGTAACAGCCTTGATCTATAGCTTCCCCTTTCCTATCTCACCCGCTTCCTCCATCCTCGAAATCATTTTGAAGCTTTCCACGGGATTGCGCCGCAAAAAGAACACAAAGGATTCAACGCTGGAGTAAAGAGCAGGAGTGGGAGCGGAGAAGGGGAGCGAGGGATGGATGGAGAAAGGGGAAGGACGGCCACTAGCTGACGGAGAGCGGAAGGATACTTTGGATGAATAATTCTGCAGTAGAATGGATCCCTGCAAACAGTGATGATCTCACCCTTTTGTGGATAGTAATGCTTTCAATTAAAGCTGTTATGGCAGAGTCAACCTTTTGAAAACTTTCCATCATGGCACGGATAAAAAAATTAAATAAATCCAACATCAATACTTTCACTTTACAACCACAGATTCAAAATCATCCCTGTTTAAAAACTGCAACGGTTTTGTCACCAGAAATATAAAGGTCGCACTGACAAAATTGTTAAAAAAGAATGTTCGACGGATATTGAGAGGAGCATGCACCGGTTCCGTAATGACCTTTTACTAACATGACCATAACTTAAACAGGAAGTTATATAAAATTCAGCGATCATAATGCTCTCAAAATCATTTTAAAGTGATGTAACGGTGTTGAAAATGTGTCAAAAAATGGAAGATTGTTTTAAGTATAACAATATCACATTAATTAATATGATAGTATTAACCACAGATCTTACACCCATGTTGCTGAGTTGTTTCCGAGACTAGAGCTGACCCTAATGCTATTTCATGTCAAAAAATATGTAGTTTGCAGAAATTATTACGATTGGAAAAGAAAAAGTAACGAAGAGTAAAATTGAGCATTACTTACATGAGTGCAATAAGTTTTTCAACCAGAATATAAATGTAGTTCATGCATATTTATTATTTTGTTATTTATACGGAGCTCCAAAAAATCAAAATGAAATTTTGATAAAAATAACTTAAGCCTTTGCCAAAAAATATTTTTCAAGCAAAACGTTTTGTGTGATTAATGAAAAACAGAAAACAAAGAAAAAGTAAAACAGTAAATATCCATAAGGAAAACTTATGTGAAAAAAGAACTTGGGTTGGCCACACCTTTAGGCACAATGGATTCCTAAAGAGGAAAACATACACGAAGGCAGAAGGGAGATCTTGTGAGAAAGTCCAAGGGATAAAAAACAAATAAACAGGAGTGTCAGAGAGAAAATCTATTCATTGCAAAACAATTATTATTTTATCGGGAAGCAGTGGGTCTGCTGTTAAAATCTCCTACCTTTAACCCCTAATAACCCCTACTGTACCTTTTCTATGACAAGAGCTAATGAGAAAGGAAGAATAAAGGAAATTTTACTTTGCATAAAACCTGAATATCCATTTTAGGCTACATGTATATTCATGGCATTATCCTTCAAAATAGTAACCGCTTCAAATTCCTCAGGGGAGGTAAATGTGTGACTCAAAGCATTAATAGGATTGCGATAGGATGCGTGTCTTTGGAAAAGATGGGTATAGAGATACGTACATCATTTTATTTGTCATTCTTGTTACTATCAGTTCGTCTTTATGCGTACAGAAGTATTTCAGTCTTACATACCGTATTTCAAGTTGCATTATGCCCATTATTTGACATATTTTTTTAAACAAACAATTCTAATAAAACATTACAAATTCATTCGCCTTGACCAGAATTCGAACCAAGATCCCTCAATGTCTAGCAGAGTGCTTCAGCCAGATAATCTACCGACGCGTCCTCTTGCACAAAGAAATTATCGCAGTACTGTACTGTCTATCCAGTACCTTGTATATTACGCGTTAATTTAACGTCGCGGTATTTCCCAAAGTTTCTATGAATTTAACTAGCAATGGAGCAAAACTTTGCTTTTTGGTGCTGCATATATTGTTTTTAATCACCCTATCACACACGCTAGCGTTGGCTTACAGGACGTAATGCACAAAAAGTAGAAGAGATAAATTAGGCCACTCTGCAAAAAGAGAACACACTATGCAACTTATGTAGAAAAAATATTGATCATATAACTTCAATTCGTATACTAGATTGGGGGGACCTGAATCAAACTCAAAGTTAATATGGTTCTAAAATAGTAAAAATTGTTTCGGCAGATGTAGAGAAAGTCATGATGTAATATTCAAAAGGTTTCATGATTGGAAAATTTAACACACGAAGAAATATGCTTATTTTAATTTCAAAAAACGGCACCGTAATGGCGTAATAGAAAATGTGAACTGATAACATTGTAAGTTGAAATCCCTGAGGGCGCTTTCATTACTAACTGAAATATAGGAAGATGATACCAATTAAATTTTGTTTGTCCCAAATTTGAATTTATATCAAACGACTTTAATGGTTGGTACTATCATATACGTTGACTCAATATCTTGATAATATTTTACTAATCCATCACAATTTTCCCTTTTCAATTTAAATCGGATTCATAAACATCTACGTTAATCAGATTTATTTAAAACGAGGGACAGAAAATCAATTTGACTCTTAGATTTTTGTGCGAAATTTCGATTCTAAATTGATCCAACCCCCCAAACTAGCCACACACAGCGACCGAAAATAATTACTTTTAATTTTTTCATATTACAGATTACGAGGGTTAAATGTTCACTCAATTTCAAAACTAAACAAACGAAAGCTACATGGGATGAATCAAAACCAAGCTAAATTTTAGAGAACAACCTTATAAATTATATATTAAGAAGATTGAATAAATAGCATACATAATACTTAACTATTGAGATGTCCCACTAATTATCAAAACAGTCTGCAAAGTACAACATCAAAATTACACCCGAGGCAAGAAAATCACAGCGATACCGAAAAATGTAAAAACGAATATTTTCATTACATGACATCCTTCATATAATTTCTCAACGTTTCTGCTTGTTTTCCTGCCAAAAAGAGTTACGTTAGAACTAACAGCTGCTATGAAATTGCATTTCTTTAATCTATACCAGAAGTATAAGTAAATTTAATAAATTTTCCATTCGAACACTTAGTTGCAAAAGCGTAGAGCTAACTATAGCAGTCCCACTTTCCGATGATTGGGAGAAAGCATAATGATGTGTCGCCAAATCTCTCTGCATAATAGGGAAATTTAAGCTTTAATTAAGACATATATGCGTAGGTGCTCTAGAAATATTGTAGTGATGTTTACATCACTACAATATTTCACAATTAATGAATAAAAACGTAACGACAGTGACAAACAAATACAAAAGCGGATGAAATACTCGAGAAATTATAAATTGAGAACAGAGAGCAAAACTAGGATGAGTTTTGAGGTAACCCTGGTGAGAGGACATCCAAAATGTTTACAGAAATAGACATAAAACAAGAAGCAACTAATATTGTTATATATTTTAGTGGTTTAGCCATACTTTTCAGCGAACATGGTAAGAATCATTTGAATACTGTTTACAGTTTGGGTAAATTTCTTGACGGCTTTAATCCACTCGAAATTTCTTCGTTCGGAACAAGTAGAGAGGTGAATGAATCTCTTAAAGTTTGCAGGCTAGTTATTTCCCTTCATCATGATAGTCGCAAATTCATTAAAATTACGGTGATTCCATCTGCAGCATCATCAAAAACATAACTTACATGGAAAAATGATAATGCTCCAGGATGAAGTGTTCAACGGTGAGGGAATGATCACCTGACCATTGATGCTAAGCTATTGACTTTACAACAAGTTTAATTTCATAGATACAAATAATTAACTCAATAATTTTGAATTCATTACCCGTAGGTCAACCTTGGCGGTCAACGGAAAATTTTTAAAATTTCAGAACCCCCCGAATAATACCCTCGATTAGAACATCACCGCAAATATTTGCATGCCAACCGATACTCTGCGGTGGCATACAGAGTGGGGAATTTCCAGAGAAATGCAACCACAGGAAACTGCGCCGATCTTTTATCTAATTTACCACCGCTCCCCTGAAGTGAGGCCGATCGAGTCAAGACTGAAGAGGCAGTGACCACGGTCATAGGATTCCAATCAAGTGCGATGGAAATTCCTCTATAGTGGTCACTACGACCGAAATTCTCGAGGTGTAGTCATTCACAAGCAGCTGAATGGCTGGAGGCTCTAGTCGAGCGAAAGACAAAAGAGTCTGCATCCTCCCAATGTTAACAGAGTGTTACGAGAGATGCCTAAACAGCCACAGTGCACAACAGAAACTCTATTGCAAACTAAGGGTTTGTGAGGATTACATGGACAGCAGATTCCAGTGCACTTCCTTGATTTCCACGTCGGAAATCAGGTCCGATTCATAGGAATTTGACATAGTCAAAGACAATGAGACACTAGATATTTCTCGAAATACTATTCATGTATTCTACCCAAAATTTAAATTACCTAGCCATTTTTCATTACCGGCTCATTACTTGGAATGCATATTTCCGTTTCCTCCAGATTATAGTAAACGACACTTTGGGGGTCCCGCAAGGAAGTGTTATGGGTCGACTGTTGTTTCTTTTATATATTAATAGTATCGGGGCTCATGTTCCTAATAAAGTTCGTCCATTTTCTGAAGCAGTGATACCTACGGAAATATCTAATCATGAAGATGGGGTATCATTATCTAATGACCCAAATACAATCCATGAGTGGCGAGAGAATGAAAGGAGCTAGGATTAAATTTAAATGAAAGTGTTTCGATTAATTTTTAGGGGAAGAGTATTTCACTCGAAAATACACCATACAGGCGACCAACCCAACAAATGTTGAATCAGTAAAATACTTGAGTGTAACGATAACTAAGGATATGTCCTGGGGAAAACTAATTCGTGAAATTTGCGGAGTAGCAAATAAAAAGTTAGGATTCACAAAATGGATACATAGGAATTGAAATGAGATGGCCAAGGGGCTTCGTTATTTCACGTTAAATAAGTCCCACCTTAATTATGCTGCTTGTATAGGATCCTAACGAGATAGGCTTAATTTTGCAACTTGATTCAGTATAATATAGAGTATCTATGTTTGTGAAAACTTGTAATGAACAAGGTTACAGTGTAACGCCATTATTGGAAGATTTAGGATGGGAGCCACAGGTTGACCGAAGGATGAAATACAGGTTAAATTTACTCCTTAATTTGAGGCAGGTTACTTTTCTGAGGATTTTAAAGACATATTACAGGCCTCAACTTACTATGGTAGCTCAGATAACGTACGTAAGATCAGGGAGTTAGATTGTAGAATGGAAAGATTTTTAAATGTCGTTTTTTCCTCGGAATTAGAGTTCCAAATAGCTATGTCAGCATTTTCTTAGGAGAAAATTTTAATTTGCAGAGTATATATTCGGTCGATATCCGGCATGTTTTTTATATAATTGCATATAATTTATTATCTACATATATATATCCTGTTATTGTATATCGTCACAGGTACGTACCATCTCTCGTAGGATTGACTTTTTCCTAGTGCAAGATCAAACTAATTTTGCGTAGAGATGTAATGATTGGGATTGCGCATGTATGGCTGGTGACCAAACAGCTACTACCAGACGTCCTTGAGTCGGATTGCGGGATATTAGATGTAGATTAGATATAGATGTAGATTCTCCAACTGTCACTGATGAAAAGTATCTATGCATTTCTATTGGAAAGGATAAGTGAAGCAGGATTTAGCTGTCTCAAAAATCAATCAATAAATGTCCGATTACTATATTCCTAGGTTTTTAATTCAAATTAATATGCTGCCCTTAACATTTGCTGACTTAATATGAATAATGGTTCGAACATCTACATTTAACAATATTCACGATTAAAGCCAGGATGAGGAATTAGCACATGCTATATCAAATCACAGAATTTAACTTTAATATGAAAGGCGTGCAAATATTTTTGTTTTTCGAAAAAATACAAGAAATTTCCATTATTATATAAATCATTAGTTGAATCAAGTCGAATTTTTACCACAATAATCTACACGGTCTATCACCATGTGACGTCCGTGGTTAAAAGCTCATTAATAAAGGGTTATCCGTAATGAAATGAGTTGCGACGTCCTCAAAGAGATTTCAATACACCGTTAGCATTTCATATACTTTTTAATCGACTTCCAATTAGATCATTGGGCCTGAGAAACTAATCTAGAAATAGTAGAATATGCAAAATTAAAAAGGGAAGAATGGAAAGGGTCATTTAATATGCCAGAAAGATCCACATAGGACGACTAAAAATGAGGGCCGAAAAAACTCGTCTAAAGCGCTCCATGCAACCAACAGCAATGGATTGGGGACATCAGAAAACAATAGCCCACGCCGGTGGTCTCATTCCCAATGACCCGTAATCCAGCTGAAGCATGGAAATTCATCCGAACGACACACAAAACTCACAAAAAAATTGGCCGAAAGTAATTCACCTCGATCAATAGATATGCAGTGTCTGTTAGTCCTCAAACCCCTCGATATGTAGTAGAAAAATTCAGAGGGAAAAACCTCGGCTTCCATTTTTAACGAGAAAAAATATTCCAAGGATAAGAGAGGGGTCTGAAAAGAAATTACTTATCATGAATTTTTTTTCGTCACGAAACTTTGGGACGACCATCTAAACCACTCTTGAGAGTCTATACTTTCCTTCCCTTTATGAAAGACCTGTCGATCGGTGGTCCTTTGGAAATCAGATCTCCCTGCTCCGGCTTCCTCTTCCCAATGATTTTTCCGCCAGAGCAAGCGATGGCGGAGGGAGCAGACGTGAATGGGAGACACAAAGAGAACGGGATAGGAAGAAAGGGATGGGCTGGGCGAGAGATGAGAGATTTTCCGCAAAAACCACGAAAAAAAAAAGATGAACGTGCGGCGTACCGTTCCGGCTCAGGCGCTAAACAAAAGATGACGCACACAAAAACACACACTCCAGACCCTTCTCCTGGGTTGTCTGAAAATAAACGAAGTAGAGGGTACATATTATTCTTTACATATTTCGAATATTTCTAAACGACATCGACCGAACCGTCAAAGTTAGAGGGCGTCAATATGTATATACCTATACATGTGGTCCAAACATGTAACGCTTTGATATTATTCGTCATTGGTAATTAGTATCAACGCAGTTTAATCATCAACCGATTCGCTAGTTATTTTAATGACATTTTTTATTGAAACTTTATCCCAAATAGAAAAACGTACGATGAAGACGAACAATTATATTCCATCGGAAATTAAAATTCCTACTCCGGCATGTAGGAAATATTAGGTAAATTTGATTATTTTGTTAATCAAACTTTATAAATGACTACTCATATTTCCATATATTCATGAATTTACAGGATGTCCACAAATTTGAAACCCATGGTTGAGGCTAAAGAAAGTGAACAAATATAGAGGCATTACCGTCACCCAGGGTACATGGATTTCTAGTATATTGTGTTCACAAATTATATATTTCATCTAATTATGAAGCTCGAATGTACCTAATTGCCTTTTCGTGTGCACAAGATACAAACATGTTGCAAATAGAAAAATGAAGAAAATATTATTATTATCATTATTAAAATTTACATGTGCAGATAGACAGTGTCAGGTGGTATACAAGTCCCAAGTAATCACAAAAGATAATGAATAAAATCAGTTGGTAAAAAAAGTACACTTAAAGGAAACTTCCAAACAGAAATCTCTAACACAAAAGAAGAAAATCCCCATCTCATTAACAACAACCAATCAGCAAGAAAGAAAAAGATAAAATAAAACATTGAGCCGTTGCATATAATTTTACACCACACATCAATCAAATTATTACATATATTCCTTACATCATTTCTTAAAAGTATGGACTCTGTTAGGAAAGGGCTTGATTAGTTTTGCAGGTAAGGCGTATCAATAACCAATCGTTTTATTTAGCAAAGAAAATTTTTTTATCCGTTCTTTGCGCCCGGCATTTAAGCTTGAATTTTTAGTCATTTCTCCCTATAAAAAATGGATTTCCCGCCTATTTCCTAAGATCTGCCTAAGCTTTCTCTCCCTTCAGCATGCGGAACATTCCACAAAGTCTGCTTATTTTTCTTCGATTATATAAAGGTTCCCATCCCAGCGTTTTTAACATTTCAGCCTCACCCTCCATTCTCCTATTCTTCCCCAGTACATATCTGGTGCCTTCCTTTGTACCTTTTCCAGTTTTGTCCTTCTTCGTGCGGGTCCCATACAAGTGATGAGTACTCTAAAATTGGTCTTACGAGGGTTTTACTCGCCTTTTCCTTAGTTGCTCTAACGCTTCCTTTGAGGTTTCTCATCACCCAATGAAGAGTTTTGAATGCTATCTTAACAATGTACAACCACGTTTAGCCTCCACCCTAAATCCTTGGTTATATATACACCTAGGTATTATAGCTATCACTTCTGGGAATGACATTTTCTGAGAATTTATAGTCCCTATTGTTTCCTTCACCTCGTTTTTAAAAGTGATGGATTTGCATTTGCTAACATTATAACCATCCCATTATTTGTCACCCAGTTCGCCATTTTATTAACGTCCCCTTGCAGTATCTCCCGGTCGCTGTCATTTTCGACTTTCCTGTAGATAATACAGTCGTCTGCAAAAAGTCTTATCTGAGAATCAATATTTATTGGGAGATCATTTATAAGTATATATTTAACAATTTCCTTTATATGGAATCTTTCGATAATGAAATAAAAAGACTAATAATCACTAATCCAAAGGGATTTGAATTACGGATACAATAGGAACCAAGCCAATTTTTCCAGAATAAGCAATTACTATTTGGAACCCCTTGCAAGAAAATCAAGTCCAAGGTATAATACCTCCACAGTGGTTACTTCTGGTTGCTTATGAATTAAAACTTCCTTCTATGAGTTCGTAAAATGTATTTCATAATATTTTGACAGTTTACATAGCTTTCGACTGTATATTTTGGATAAGCATTGACCAATATTCAAAACCACAATCTTTGCAGTTTGGCATTTTCAATCGTTATTGCTTACCTATTGATCAGAAAAGTATTTGTTCAGTATTTTCCAATAAGCAAGAAACGACAGGAAGGACAACGGTATAGACAAATATAACACACAAGATTCAGGTTAAATGTTTCAAAAACCTTCAAGTAGTTCCTCAGATGATCTACGCATCAGTTAAAAGTGGGCACTTTTGATCTGATTCTCTAGGATATACATTATTTTCAACCGGTACTGAATCGTTTCAAATCAATTCACCAAATGAAATGGAATATCTGCGAAATTTTATTCTCAACCTGCTCTCGTAATTACCTTTTCACGGTAATTTTGTACATTGAACAATGGCAATTGTTGGTAGCGTTTAATTCTGTTACATTTAGTAAAGCGTATCATGAACTTATTATGAGAACAGGTCAAGGAGAAAACAGGATTTAAGGATTTTGCATATTTGGTAATTCATAATACCATAGTAAATTAATTATACAAAAGTAAATGATCCGTACAAAATGGAATAATAATTCAAAATCAAAACGGAATGACCAAATGTCGACCAATGGTTTAAGTGAAATTCATTAATTCTTTCATGAATTAATATAACATTTTTTATTTTCTTTACATTTATTCTTATAAAAGATTGCATATTTTCGAAGCGGATAACTTTAACAAAAAATCAGCATTATCATTATGATAATTTATTTTAAACTCCTACTTTTGAATTAGAGAATTAATTGAACTGATCTATATTCGCTTCCAATACTCGCTCTTCATACTGAGAAAACATCAATACTGTAGAATGTTCGCCTAACTTGTACACTTAAACAAATGCTCCATATATTTCTTATGCCATTTAAGAATAAATAAACTCTTACTATAAACAAGAAAACTTGTAAAAATAAATAAACAAACCGCGACCCTTCTGAGCCTGTATTTTCAAACGCCATCTGTCTTCTTATCCTCATTAATTCAGTTATAACGGTCAGAACTAATAGTTTGAACTGTCATCATTCGGCCTTTTGTTTACTGTGAGGTATACATTTTGTTGAAACCGGCGGTCGTAATAAAACATAAATTAACGATCACATTGTGATCACATAACTGAGACAGCCAATAGGAAGTCTGGTTGCGAAACAATGGTAGCATTTACAACCTACAATTACCGATCATATGATTATCAATCTTGATCTCGGATTAATTGTTGGTCGTACGAATGTAAGATATGATCGTCGATCAATAAAATGGTGCCCGTCAACTTTCGAACTTGAACAAACAAAGGTTAGTGAAAACCGACCTAAGACTACAGAATTTGAGTATCACCAAACGTAAATTATACATTTTATGATTTTCTAATGATATGAGCGAGTCACCTTGGTTTGCATTGTAGTTCAGCGAGACTCTTTAAATATTAAGAATCCACTCGCAAACATACACATAACCTTGGAAAATTGGAACTGAGGTCGTTAGAATGGAGCGACATCTCCACAAATCCGTGATAGTAGGACACTCCCTTCTCCCACCGGAGTAAACAAGACAACCTACCTTTTTATGTGCCAAAAAAAAAGGTAGAGTTGGTGAAGAACTTCCCGGATTGATTACTTAATCCGCGGAGGAGGGAGAGAGCAAATTGGAGACCCACGTTGTCCCTTCCCTTCCCCTCACTCCCTTTCTTCGGGGACGCGCGTCGATGCGTGCGTAAGCGCAAGAGAGAGAGGACGATCTCCGCGATTCCACGCGTTCCCTGGGGAATTGGTGGATGCATAAGGAGAGTAATAAGGGAGCGAGCGGGCAGGCCCTTCTCCCGCGTAAATGCGGACGGAAGGAAACGAGGAGACGACTACACGCCTTTGAACACAAATACATACGCGCAAAAAAAAAGGAACAAGTCACACGGCCTGAATGTGTGGCATTGTGTGCCTGAGGTGGCTACACGCACCAAGGGCGAAGGGAAGAACGGCAGCATTAGGTAAAAGGCCAGAGAGAGGTAAAGAGAGACGGGAATAGAAAGGGGGGAGAGAAAGAGAGAGAGAGAAAGGGGGGACGAAGAGGTCGTGCGCGCGAATCCCTGGAACGAAAAGGGAGCACCCGAAAAAAGAGAACGCGCGACTCGGCTAGCGAAAAGGATTAATGGAGTGAGTCGCCCGTCTTTTTTTTTTTTGCTTGCCTCTGCCTGTGATGCGTGCATATGTGTTTGTGTGTTATTCCACGTGAACCTGAGGGAAAAGGGGTTGGAAGGCATAAGAGGGGTTAAGGGATCAGGTGATTAGGGGAGGGATGGAGTGGAGTTGCTCGTGGAGAGAAGAAAACTGAAAGAAGGAGTGAGGGAAAGGCGAGGGTGAAAGGTTGGCAGAAAGAGAAATAAAGGAAAAGTGGAGAGAGCGGGAGGGATTGGCACGGCGAGAGGATGCAGACGGATGCGGTGGAGTGGGCTGAGTGTTGCTTTTCACCGCGTGGGGTGGGGGAAAGAAAATGGGGAAAGATGGAAAGCGGGGCGCGGTGAGGGCGTGAGAAGGGCTGGGCTTTATTAAGGGACGGGAAATTAGGACGGAGTGAATGGCAGGGGGGGAATCATTTAGCTCGTAACACACACGCAGGCATGAGGGAATTGGATAAAGCACGGAGGTGGGAATCGGAATGAAAAGAATGTAGGAGGAACTTTCAAGAAAAATCATTAGAGATGGAGAAAATTCTAGCAAGAAATTGCTCACATCCGGGAAAAATGTTTTAGAAATTAGGAAGCATGAGTCTTGTTGAGTTTTATAATCAACGACGCCGTAAACTGGCTGCGGAAACTAAGAACCACTGATAGTTGACAGCTCAGTGTGCAACTAATCCTTTGGGCTATGCTGGAGTTCCAAAACTTTGGATACGTTCAGCAAAAGAAGAGTAAATCAGTACCTGTATTTTCTCACCTTCAGCAGAAGTACATACCAATGGCAATGATGCTCCCAGCATCGAAAAGTAAGTTTTAAATCTAGGCGATCTTTGAAAAGGGGACTTGATCCCACTCCAACCAACCAAATAAATGCCAGAATCTTAATAGGTGATTCCTTTATTTTACCGATTCTGAATGATTTTTACACTCTAAAATTGTTGCATTGATTCTAAAAAATTAATTTTTTTAAATATCAACTTAAAGAGTGATCCAAAGTTTTGAAATAACAGTTTCTTATTTCCATATCCTTTCTCAAATTGACAAATTCCTCACGAGAGTACTTATGTTTAATAATTCTTAAAACTTTAATGCTATTTCATAAGCCTAGTATGATTTATTTACAGTGGTGAGTATTTATAAGGAATGATTTATGAATTAATACGGGGTAATGTGAAATAAAATACTTTGGAACAGATCAGTTAAATGAGATTAGTTGATAGGATCAACTTCAATACATATAAATATGGTTTGAATAATTGCGTTAATCCCAATAATGGCTATATTACAAGCCTATGAAATATAAGTAGAAGTTTTAAAGCAGATAGCCCCACGTAGGCTGGGTACTACAAAAATGACAAACGCGCTTAAGAGAAAGGGAAGGAATTGTTTTCATAAAAAATCTTTTCAAAAAAATTTCTTGAAAGTTTATTACATAATAAAGGAACGGAAAGTTATGGTGCGACGCTCAAATGCATGTGTGAAAGCTTTTAACGCCAAATGAAAACATACCTTCACGTGGATTAACCAACAAATGTCAAATGAGGCTCTTGTTTGGATGAGCACCGGTATTTTGAATTCACTTGAGCTACATTATGACAATCATTTTAAAAAGGTATACTGCCCATCTAAAATCATGACATGAAATATAATTTCAGCAGCAAGCAATATAACTGCAGGAAAATTACTACAAGATGAAGTCCAAGTTCAACCCATATGAACATTGTCTGCTCCCATGAAAATTTTAATGGTGGAGAATAACAACGGAATTTAAACTCATGAGTCTTATTAATTTTATAATGCCGCTGGATTCTCGTAGTTTTAACAATAAAAAAGTCATCAGGATGACAGTCCACTAGGTATTTTAAAGGTGCTCTATAGAGGCAAACATCCAACGGCTGTTTATGAATGGCCCAAAGCATGAACAGGTCTACTCCGTGAGAGCGAACAGCGCGAGATACCTTGAACACTAAAAATTTTAACCGAAAGACGACAAAAAACAAAAACGAAAGAGGATGAGTATATTCAGCCACGGAAAATGGTACGGCAAATGCGTAGCTGTCACACGCGAGAGATAAAGTAATGAAGAGAATATAATACATGCACGTACCTAAGCTGGGTAAGCTTCTTCAATACGATTCTTGATTAATCTAAACCACAGCCTAGTTTCGGCTTCACGTAAAATATACAATTATAGACTCATTGCAAACATGTTTATGACATGGTAAAATCGAAATGCCCTAAATGTATTTTATTAATTAAGGGCATCTATATTTTTAAATGTTATATTGAAGTCAAATTAAAAAGTACTTGATATGCATTTTGAATTTACTACAGTTTTTTCTCCCACAAAATAAACCTGTGAGTTTATTATAATGCAACTTTATAAGTTAAGAAAACCCAAGTTTCAAAGGTTAAAACCAATATATCAGTATGAACTTTCTGGTAAATTGACCATGCGGGGTAACTACTTTGCAATGAAATACATCAAATTTCATTAAAATTATCGGGTGTGCAAAATGCAAAGAAAATCACTCGCTGGAGAGGGAAGTTGAAACAAATTCGTATGTCAGGACTAGATATAATGGAACGTATTTAAATAAGGAATTCAAAAACTCAACTGGTCGCACATTATTTTCTATGACAGCTTTTACGAGCGTCATTATTTCAGTTACAGCTCTTGAATGATGTTTTGTACCAAATCTCTAAGCAAATCATTTTTGGAAATGTTTTCAATTTTCATACAATAACTGTATTTTCATTCACACAAGCAAGCGCTTGACCCAATACTACGCGATAGCAATCTTTCTTTCCTTATCACCATCCTCTAACGTCGACGATTACTTTGCCTAGTCCTACAGAGTTTCATTCATTATATTAATTTTCATGGAAATTATTGGAAAAGCATTAAATTTTAATAAACACTAGTCTTCAAAATTCTTGAAGTAATAAGTTTTATGTAAACTATGCCGCAGAACAATATGAAAAATTCTATCAATTATATCAAAATCAGATGAAAATTCAACTAATTGACGAATAAAAAAACCTCTGAGGACGATACTGCAAGACCCTTATTCACTGAGCACTTCAGTAAATCGCAAAAAGCGTTTATTTGGAACCTCCATCCATATATACTACTGTTTATGAATAGTTTTTTGATAAACCGTGGAACGATTAATTTTCACAATGAGTTTGTGTCACATACGTAATAACAACATTCCCATCAATACCCGATGAAATAGTCCCGTCAGTAAATTGATCAAGGGTGCCTAATGAGTATCGTATATACTCCGACATTCCTTTAGGAAGAAAACTTCTAAGAAATCGAATTCATGCATTTGTAGAATATAACTCCACATAAAATCAGGAAGTACTTTAGCATTAAAACTATGGGGCACAGCAGAGGGTCGGAGTGGAGGATTCAAGTGACGAAAGGAGATAGGGAAAGGGAAATTAAGAGAAACTTGGAGCGGTAAGGTCACAGAGGTAGGAGAGCGTGACTTACAACCATGCGCTCGAGGGAGGGAGAGGAGGAAATAGCGGTGGAGGGCGGAGCAAGAGGGGTGAAGAGGCATAGGCATTAAGCAAGCGTGGGGGAGGAAGAGGTAAGAGGGCGTTGCCCGACGTTGAGCTGCAGTTCAACTTTGGATTGAATTGAGGGATCCCACGAGCGACGACCAATGTCACGCGGAGCCTTCAAATGTGACGGCGGCGGCTGTGAAACCAACGAGTCTGCGACCGTCCGCTTGGGAATCGAGTGAAGCATAAAAAAGAGAGGTAGAGCGGAATCGTGAAAGACTGGACGAACGGCAGCGAGAGAGGAGGGAAGCCGAGAGAGTAAAAGCATGAAATGGAATTAGAGAGAGAAGCCGTCGGTGCACGCCCAGCATCCGACGGCTTCCCATCATTTCTACACTCCCCTCCTCCCCTAAATCCCCATAGCCCACTCTTCATTCACCTCCTCCCGTCCTCGATTGCATGCTTCGCTTGCTGTCCAACCAAATGGAGTAGTTTACATGTGAGCCGACAGCTGTGTTAATCATAGGAGGAAGTGAAATCTTGCAATAAACTGGCAAACAGTCGGATTCCGCTTCCTACTTTAAGTTGAATAAAATGAGGCGTTAGTCATCCCGGTATTTAATGAGTAAAAGTAATTTTTTAAGCCACTGGGAATAAAAGAAACATACGTTACTTCTTGATACCAAAATAAGATCACACTCGAGTTTTCTTTCCTCTGCAGAGGGGGTCTGCACTTATTTATAAGCACGACTGAAATCGCCAGAAAGAGAGAGGTAGGAAGAACGGAGTGAGAGCATTATCCTTTTTCACCGAACGCTGGGGAAATACCGATTGGATAAAATCCATATTATCTAAAGAGAGCTGGAGGGTAAGATACAGATGCGGCTGTAAGAAATTATTTACGATCCTTTCGAGTCGGTTGTTCGCTAATACATAGAGTACATATACCACTCGGACTGGCGTCGGGACCCGTAGATGACATAGGGTACCCTACGGTTCTCGGTCATGAAGGTTAGAAAAGATTTCTTCTTTGCTTTATATATCACCGTTAGAAAATACAAAATGAGAGCGGTACGTACTTGCGCTATTGAAGACTTGATGTTGGCAGGATCACGGGAGGGATCGAGTCCTACTGGTATCAACTGTATATCAACCTGTATATCAACAATCCCTGATGTTGTTTTCATTACATGACGTAATTGATCAATATATTTATTGCTTATCATAACCTTTTAGATAACAACAATTAAATCATTCTGAGTATGACATTATTAGACAAAGACATCCTTAATTTGTTCAGGATATGTTATAGGTTATACTGAATATGGAAAAAATATATGTATTTTGGGAGAGTAACCCATGTTTATGATAGTAAAAATTTTTAGAAATGATTTTTTCCCATAAAAGCAATAGAGACAGCACTATTATAGTACTCTCAACTGCTTCGATGGAGAACCTCCTATCCTCATGATTGAGCAAATAGCTTATGTGAGGAAGGTCGGAAAATATTTCATAAATATAACTGAAAGCAGAAACATTCTACAAAGGACGTAATAAATTTCATTCACAGCTTTAATACGACTGCTGGAATTTATTTCTCCTTTCAGCTTCTTATTTGCCACGCCACGCACCAAGTCTCAACTAATGTCATATCATGAAAAAGGATCAGATTGATGCTTAGCTGCCAATACTTCTGCATTTGATAAGTGAATCGGAATTCGAATCCAGGGTCTTGATGTCATCTTTTACGTAAGTCTTCATGACAACTAACAATCATTTCTGCCAATTCAGTATTACAATTAATACAAAGGTTTTCAAAATAAATTCCCAAGTCGTGCACAATATTTTTGCAATTTTACTATGGAATCAATAACTTCAAAATCTAAAAATAAATAAAAAATGTGACGTTTACTCACCATTTGATAAGAAAATATATTTACTAGGATGAATGCGTCTGAAAACTGAGCCATTTTAATTTTACCTTTGTGTTGACTAAATTTTTTCAACATATATTCATACGAATAGAACTACTGGCATTCCTCAATTTGAAAAATAACTTCATGAAATTGAAATTGATACAGCCCTATCATTTATAAATGAATGCGTGTAGAAATAAAAAGCATTTGTTGGACTCGTAGTAAAAACTAGCTAACCAGCGTGCAGATGGATAAACTCGACGAATTCACATTTTTTTAGTTTGATAAAGGTTGTATTTCAGCATATCGTCCAAAAATAAATCCACTGGCTATATTTTTGCGAGCAACATCGATGCATAATTCAGTCGCGGCCCATTACTCAGGCTTCCATCCACACCAAGTACAATTCATCACACCTCGTTTTCAGATCTCGTTTTAGATCCTCATGGCAAAAGCCAGGTGTCCCCAGATTATTGAAACACACGATATTAACAAAACTACAAAATTTCCGACCTACCTTACGTATTCCTACTTTAGTCCTGGTCTCACCGCTAGCATGAAAACCTTAAATACCCTCTGGGCACCAGTGTACTGCATTCAAGTCATATAACCAAAGTTTTTTTAAGAACATAGAGAGAATGAATACCATAATATGTAAACATTTGAATTTTACAATAGGAAATAAAACTAAAAGACCTTATTGAGAAACCGTGGAGCATACTTGTAAGATACCAAACTCAAACCGGAAATACCCTATGGGTACCAGTGTATTGCATTCAAGTCATATAATCAAAGTTTTTTAATAACATAGAGAGAATGAATACCATAATATGTAGACATTTTAATTGTAAAATAGGAAATAAAACTAAAAAACCTTATGGAGAAGCCGTGGAGCATACTTGTAAGATACCAAACCTATCGTTAATCTTGCTATAATGGAAACGGGAGGGAATATTACCGAACGACCGCGTACCGAAAAAGTTACTTATGAGTTTTCAGATTCTGAGTTTTGAATATAAAATCCTACATCGAAAATGCAAATGGTCACTTTGGAGAATTCAAAATATAAATTGCTCTGAACGTATAAGATATTCTATCATAAAGAATAACTCCTGAGAAATATCAATCGCAGATTTGCAGATATTAAATCTGTTGTGTTAGTGATGTCTCGTACTAGTTTCGTCAGTATCAAGCATTCATTACGCTAAGAATAACAACACCTGGAATCTGCAGGTACACCAGAAAAGGAAACTAAGGTTTAGGAATAACGAGATAAAATAATCAGGGCGAGAATAACTCAGACCTTTTCGGGGGGAGCCAGTGGAAATAAATAGAGAGAGATAGAACGGAGAAAGTCCACGGACGTCATTTTGAGGGTTAATGAAACACCAACGTGTCTGTCTGGGGATAGCAGAATACGTAAAAGCATATTTTGCCGCCACATGGTATTTGCCCGTGGCTTCTAGATAAAATTTGGGGGAGAGCAAATGACAATAAAGGACCCAGCCAATCACTGTAAACCAAGTTTACTGCCGCTGTTAGTATTCTCCCGTGAATCCCCAACATGGCAACTCGGGAGAAAATGCCGATAGCCTACCCTGGATATACTGTTTCCCTCCCACTTCGTACCACATATGTACAAGGGTTAACTGGACCAATTCAGGTGCGAGGAAACATTACGTGAATTACAGGGAACTGGGCACAGTGAGGGATTGTTGTGTTCCAATTTCCCCTCATCGTTAGCAGTTGTTTGGAAAATAAAAACGACCAAGGTCATTCTACACCCAATCTCTCCAACCCCCTTCGCCATAAAAAAAAGCATTTGGATCTTCGGAGGTGAGCTTTATCGAATGCGGGATTAATGGATCAGCCCTAATGGTTCCTTCAACAGTCCGTCCAAACGCATTCATCACATAACCTTCAACGCTTGCTTGATTTTCACTGATAGAGTTTTTATGAAAGTAGTATTTTTATTACTTTAGTCAAAAATCTTATGAAACGCCCAACGAAAGTGATAGTTAGATATACGAGGGTCATCCGGAAAGTAGTACCCGTTCGTGCCGCATGAAGTGCTGACGACGCGAGTAGCCGCTGGACGAGGTCAGATAGCTTCAGTGGCTTGTCTGCCTTCTCTGAGCCAAGTTGCGTGACGCTAGCATTGCCTGTGTTGTTTCTGTGATTGTTTACAATGTTTAAAAAAATTGAGAACGCCGCCAGTTGTGAAGTGAGGGCAGTGATTAAATTCCTCAATGCAAGAAACGTTCGCCCATGTGATATTCATCGCCAATTAAAGGAGGTGTATGGAGACAATGTAATGGACGAGTCGTCTGTTCGGCGGTGGTGTCGCAACTTCAACATGGGGAGGGGGAACACACACGACGATGAGCGTTCGGAGAGACCGTCTGTCATTACAGACCAACTGGTGAGCTCAGTTGACGAATTCGTGAGGAACGATCGGCGCGTCACAATTGATGACATCTGTGAGCATTTTCCCAATGTTTCTCGAACAATTGTTCATGAAATTGTTAAACACCATCTGCATTATGCAAAAATTTGTGCAAGATGGGTCCCTCGCGTATCTCAATGAGCTGGCGGCGAAGGACTATGCAGCAGGAATACAGAAACTTGTCACACGTTATGACAAATGCCTTAATTTGCTTGGAGATTATGTTGAGAAGTAGTTTAAAGTATCCTCTTTCAAATAAAATTTTTTATGTTTGTTAATATTTACTTTTGTGTCTTTATTTCACGAACGGGTACTACTTTCCGGATGACCCTCGTAGATAGTGATTTAGTTAGGAGGATAATGAATTTGAAGAGCAAAAAAATTCATGAAATTTAATATAATGCAAATGTAAAATCATTACATTAAATATTTGAATGGCTTTATCTATAAACTAATTTTACTCCCTTATAGAACGACCAAACTATGAAAAATGCGGCGTAAAAACTTCGAAAATGTTTCTCAAATGATTTCTCCAGGTTTTTCTCCTAAAACGATTCGTTTCTAGAGAAGGGTATATTGTTTTTGAAGATATATATATATATACATATTTTTTTTTTGAGGTAATCTACCGGTTAAGGTAGGTTATTGGATGGACACAACTACCAAAACAACATTTTATTATTCCTAACAAAACAAAAAATCCATCATCCTACTCTATATCAGGTCCCTCTTCATCTCTGAGTACTTTCTTCCTCCCTTCATCCCGTCCAACATCCCTATTCTGTTCCTTCCCTTTCCTCGTTTGCCCAACATTCTCCCCTCAATTACAGTCTTCAACATCCCGCTGCCGGTCAATACCCCCTTCAGCCACTTTTCCTGCCTCCATAGGATTGCTTCCAACAAACCCCTCTCTTCGCCCACCATACCAAGTACTTCCTCATTTGTTTTCCTCTCTGTCCATTTCACCTTCTCTGTTCCTCTCCACACCCACATTTCAAAAGCCTCCAATCTACGTCTATCCTCCTGCTTCAATGACCACGTTTCCGCGCCGTACATAGCTACGCTCCATATCAAAGTTTTTACGAGTCTTTTCTTAACATCCTTACTCAACGTCCCTGTCATCAACTCCCTCCTCCTTGTGAAAGCCTCTTTGCCGAGCGCAATTCTTCTCCTTACGTCCCTACTACATTGACCGTGTTGGTGTAAAACACTACCGAGAAACGTAAACTGTTCTACCTGCTCTAGTTTTTGCCCTCCTACTTTAATGTTAAGCTTACCCTTTTTCTTTCTATAAAATCGCATAACCTTTGTTTTATTAATGTTGATTCTCATCCCATACCTGTCGCACTGAATTTCCAATTCACTCAGCAATGCTTGCAGCCCCTTGGCTGACTGACAAACTAAAGCTTGGTCATCAGCAAACCTAACTGATTTTACGAATTCCCCGCCCACCTTCATTCCTACCTCCAGTTCTTCCCATGCCTCTTTAATCATTTCCTCTGTATACAGGTTGAACAGCAACGGTGATAATGGGCAACCCTGCCTTACACCTCTTCCTAACACTGCCCAACCCGACTCCCCGTTCCCCACTCGCACCTGAGCAGTCTGAGACATGCACAGGTTGCGGATTAGCCTCCTTTCCCTCCAATCTATTCCTATTTTCTGCAATATACTTATTAGTTTTTCCCAATTCACTCTATCAAACGCTTTTTCGAAATCTACGAAACAGGCAAATACCTCCTGGTTGTGTTCTATATTCCTCTCGATTAATAATCTCATTACTGCAATGGCATCACGCGTACCTCTCCCCTTCCTAAACCCAAACTGAGCATCCCCTAAGTAATCATTTGCCCAATATATATATATATATATATATATATATATATATATATATATATATATATATATATATATATATATGTATATCTGTCAATATTATAACAGTTAGAGAAAAGTTGTAAGACAAGCAAGCAAGCATTATGTTTTATTAATACAAATTTGTGGAATACTCCATTAAATGTTACTTTCACGGTATCTCTCGTAGTTTTATGAATTTTTCTAAGGCTTTGCTACCTTCGTGTTTGAAATGCTGGAGTTAACCTCTTGCACCGTGGCGCTCAGTGCACGACTACGAATACCTGTGAAATTGTACGTACGGTATTTCGTCATAATATTTTATTCCTTTTAAGTCCCCAGCATTTCGTAATTTACCAAGACGCCTCGGCAGCTTAACTGGCGAAAGTATTTAGCTAGATCCGACTTCCCTCCCAGTCGAGGCGAATGGATTTTACGCGAAATTTCTGCATTTTAATACATATTAGAAGATTATTTCGTTAAAAGTTGCTGATGCAGATTATCCCGTAGTTCTTTGAAATATAAAATGAAATACACAGTCTTTCACAGTAACTCACTATAGTGCAATTGTGCAAATATAAATTCCTTGCACGTTACAAAGTAATGCTTGTAAGCGAGCCATGCTCAAATATTGATCTCAAAATGAAAAAAATGTAGCTGGATCTTATAAAACTGTACACACTAATCGATGCAAGAGGACAGATCCTTTACTGAAAAACCTTATTGACTTTGAGTTGACTCATGAGATTTCAATGAGTTTCAATTGTTCATGTTATGCTTTCACAAAACAATGCAATCTATGTGCATGTACACCAGCATTGAAAGATTCTTTTTGATAGCAATTTATCCTATTTGATCTATAAGTAGACTTTTTAAAAATCTAAGGCTTCGGTAAAAGTTTGCATGGTAGCACGTGGTAAAGTAAAAAAAAAAAATTTGACGAAATCTAAATCCCGAAAAGATGAATCCCTTTTCTCTGAGGTAAACAAAACCGCTGGGAGAGTTGAAGCCACGGATCTTGTATCCGGAATACCAACAGTCTACTCCTTGGTGTTGGGTGAGAAACTGCCACTCCAAGAAAGAGAGAGAACGGGGAAGTCAGAGAATGGATGGCATAATGGATGGAGCAGGCTGTGGGAAGGAAGCAGGAGTGAAGTGAGCAATGAATGAGAAATCAGTGAGCTACTGAACAAGGCGAGGGAGGACTAAGGGGCCTGGCGTCTGTGGGGAGGGAACAGTGTACGGTAGAATATAAAGAGAGGCTGGAGAGGTGAATAGATGGCAACGCAGAAAAGTGGCAAAGAAAGGGGAAACTGAATAAGCCCTGGAATGAAACCATTGGAATGGGGAGAGAGCGCTTCAAATGGAAAGCATGATCCATTCAAAGATTGTACTTACTCACCGTGGACCATCCACTATTTAACACCATCGTGGATTTCAATGTACCAATTGTGGTAATGTATTAGGCATTGAAATTTGAAATTACTTTAAGAGTTAGTAAAAAAAAGCGACGATGGCGCCTAAATTCAATGCTAGTAAAAATATTTAGAATGAAGTTATGAATAAATGGAGAAGGAAATAATGTTGGAAAAAGGAAGATGGAATTCTCGCAATTATGTAAGTACCTGTAAATGGTCGTCAGAGACCACAAGAACCCAGCCTTTACAGGTAGAATACTTCGAAGGAATGAACATTTAGAATTATCTATCCCAATAATAATTTCATCACAAATATTTTACTTAGGCTCTTGTCTACTACGTGTTAATTTAACGGTAATTTTTTCCTTTTAACCCTTGTATTCTAAAATACCGGTACTTAATTTTCATGACACAGGGAACAAGTTAGGAATAGAGTTCAAATGATTAAGGAAGCAATAATGAAATAAATAATTGCATAATATGCACATATCAGTTAAAATTATTGAAATAGAGCATTCAAGCATAGAAGTGTTTAGATTGTGGAATAAAATGGCAAAATAATACTGTTGGAAACACGGTATGTTTTACGCTTACTGACTGACTTTAAAATTACTGCTGTTCGCGAAAATCTGTGGATTAGAGGGAAAATAAATTCTTGGTACCTCAGGAAAATATGGTATTTTCCGCTCAAGCCTATCCATTAAATGCAAAAACTACTAAATGGATGCTAGCCAATCTTTAATAAATCATAGGCTTCAATAATATTTGGCAGTATACCGGCGGAAATTTGATTTTAAAGGTTATTGATAACTAATGAGGACGTACTATTTTACCGAAACCCGAGTATGAAATCTTTGGAATCAATTTGGAAAATAAATGACTATTCATCCACTAGTCTATGCATTATGCAAAATCAGGGAAAGAATTGAAAAATCAGTAATTTATTAGTAATAAAAGTTTGCAGAATGTGATTGAACTGAGAAAATGAGACAAATAATAGACCAAATAACTGCAGAAAAGAGAGAGAGAGAGAGAAAAATGGCTTAGCAATAATACGTGTATAGTATGCATTCATGAAATTTACATTATCAAGCGCCTGTTATGTTTTACACAAGAACCTTTTGCTTCCCTAATTACAGAACTATAACAAAGGTATGGGAATTTCCCCTAAGAGTTATCACATATTGCATTTCCGCCATTCTGTTTGTTTTTTTTAAATCAACGTGCAAATTAGCATCTTTTTTAAAAAAAGATAGTTTGACTTTGAGAACGATAGACTCATTAACCATCTCACTAAATCACTAATTGCACATATGAAGTGCAATCCGTAAACCTTGATTCATATTTCCTTCAAACAGAAAAATATTGTTCTCTTAAAACTAGCCATTTAGTGCCGCATAGCGTTTAATGTGCCAACTTTTCCTCCCTCCTGTCGAAGATCTCGCTGTACATGAAAGTTTGTACATACAAACACACAGGTGTGTGTGTGCCTCTAAATCTCCCGTTTTCCCTAATTATGCCGTACCTACCCACACAGCTTCTCTGTTTCGGCGACGGAAATACTTCATGGACCGATTCCACGTAGTAGGCAGCGTTAAGCGTTGATGAACAAATTCCTTTATTGACCACACCTTTACTGTCGAAAAAAACAATGAGCATTGTTTTCACTGTTCATTTGATAATTCTTCCCTTTTTGGGCTTGGGTGACTGGTCGGTGTGCCACTTAGGACTTTCGCGTTTTGTTTCTGGATCGTATTTAAAAACCAAGGTTTAATCGCAAGTGATAACGTTGTCCAAATAATCAGGTCGTTGCAAAAGTTCACTTGAAATTTCCTCTTGGTTGGTTTTTTGGTCGTCTGACAACACCTTGGGCACGAGCTTGGCGCACACTATCCTCATCGCTAAACCTTCAGTTACAATGAGAAACACAACAGTAGACGACAAGTCCAGTCCATTGGCAGCCATCTTGATAATCAATTGACGGTCAGAGTCCAACAATTATCGAACAAGAGCCACATTGGTGTCGGTTTTTCTAGTTGACGGCCGCCCAGAGCGTTGTTCGTCGTGAACCTCTCCCCGGCCCTCCTTAAAGGCCCTTAACCACCTCGAAACTTGTGGGGAAGAAAGAGCAGAGTCACCGTAACCCTCAAAAAAATTTTTTAGTCACCTCAAGAGATTTTTTCAGTTAAGCACACAACTTAATAATCGTGTAATGTAGCTCGATCGTCGACTCCATTTTTTTTGTCACACGGTCGGCGCGCAGAGGTTTACAACTGACGTGCTGCCGCTTTTACAGCTTGGAGAGCACTGCGACCTGTTTTGCGGCAAATCTTAGCGTCGCTTCCCCCTACTTCAAGTGATTTAATTCCACTCCGACCAATAAAAGCGGCGCGGGAAATTCAGTTACTCAGCATTCAGCTTCAGCATTACTTTCGGGCCAAACCCTGCATATATATTTTATTTTGCTCAAAAGATCATTAAATCTTTTGAGCAAAATAAAAACTCTAGTTAAAGGGCTTTTTTTATGGGCCTATGGAAAATCCACTGCTCTGTGGGGCATCCTCTTCGTAAACTCAATATTTAGAGAAATGTATTATTATACATTCAGGTAAATACAGCATCTATTTCCCATTTTTGCAAAAAAAGAAATATCAAAGTTTCCTTAGGAGATTATTATCAGTAACAACAAAGTCCATATGAGAATTCTAGTAAGTAGATCGGTTAGCTGCTTACAGAAGGGTTCCGTGCGATGAATTCGGACAACCCCATTTAATATCCAAGCGGTCCGATGTTCTGTACGCCAAACTCTCGTGAGAAACCACAGATGGCGAAGGGAAAGGAATTGGTACGCCTACGTGAAAGTGAGAGTTTCATGCGTCTTATGTCTTAGTCTGGGAAGAGTTCCACCTCCGCCCGTCCACACAAACCTTCTGATATTGCGCACTTTTTTCTCTGGGAAATTCCACTGAAATGGTCCTCCATGGTTTTCTTTTGAAATTTTTAAAACAAATTTCTTGTAGGTCAAGAAAGAATTCTGGAACCTTTATTTCCAAAAATTTTAGTCATTTAAAATTAGTTTTTCTTGTTAAAACTCGCCTACCCTTAGGTAAGGTATTCCCCAGTTGCCTGATCTACTCCTACATGAGAAGCTTCCTATCCTATGCATATCAATCAGCCTTCACCTTATGCATACCAATAATATAAATAATACCAAAATTGAATACCATTACGGAAGAAGGAAAGTATTGGCGAGCTAATTTTTACGGTAGTTCAATAAAAAGATTAAATAACTTTAATTTCTAGACATTTTGGTTCAACAAAAATATTAATTTACGAAGTTTACATAAACGATAACTATATATAATTTAGCTACAAACTGTAGCAATAATTGTGGAAATAAAATTTCTTCAAGGACCTAAAATAATATATTTGGTATTCACTCCGCAAAAAACGTACAAGATTGGCCAATTACGTAGTAACATCTCCGCCGTCGTTTCAAAAATAATACATTATCACATCAAAATAGATACTGGGCCGCGTAATATTAATGTTAAACCACTCCGTTCCTCATATCAAAACTGTAGCACGATACATTTTGAAAGGAATATGTTACGATTCCAATATAAATAAAAACTTCCGTTATAAAATGAGAAAGCGAATGTAAAAGATATCTCAAAAAGTCCCAAGTTTTTAAAGTCAAATATTTCAATAATTAGCGGGCAAATCACAATTAAAAAGTAAGACGAAATCCTACTCGTTTAAAAAATGCGGGAATTTTGCAGACTCAAGTGCTAGATATAGAATTTGCTGTATATAAATTTTCATTCAATGAAACAAATTTTATTATAAAACAACTGAATCTGCTAGAAATGTACGTCTGTGTTCTTGCGGGCATGCGCGCCAAAGCTCTGGTTTCTCATTACCCGAGTAAAACTGAATTTGGAGCACCAACGAAGAAATATATCCGACAGCCTCAAGGTGTGAATTGGAAAAAAAGATGTTTTTATTTGCTACAAGTGGAAGAAAAATGATGATGAGAATAAAAAAAGAAACGGGACAGCGTTATGAAAAAAGTACATTTTGTTCGCTTGAGTGTATTTTTGTGAGACTACGCAATCTGTTACACGCAATTTTTTTATCTTCCTCTGTTGCCTTCAAGGGAGGATAAAAAATTAGGAAATATTATAGATAGCTATAACTGACGTGGGAAGAGTTACGGTGTCATATTTGGTCACTCTTCGCCTGTTGTAACACTACACGAAAGAAAAGGACAATCTCGATAAGTGAAAACAATCACAACTTTTAATAATATAATCGCTTTTTATAATCATCATTCCACGTTTACGGCAAATCAATAACAAAAAACAGTCCATCAATGTTATTATCGTATAATAACATGAATAAGTAATGCTTACAACACAAAACTTTTCACCGTTATTTGACACTATCATGATGTCGTATCTAATTAAATATTTCAAATTCATCGAGTTAGTTTAAAATCTAAATAGGTAGTTGTTTGTGTGTATGTATGTACACGTATGTATATACATACAAACAAACATCATTCATCAATAATATACTTATTAAAAGAAGAGCATGTCATTAAATTAAGTATAGTGCAGCATAAAATCGTTAATGTAGTAGGACCCTGAAACCAAGCTTTTAAAAAACTATTTCTTCATGAGAGTTAAAATCGAATATTTTTCCACACTAGCATTATAACAAAAGCTATGGAAATATAATCTTTTTAGTATACATGAATTTTTTCTCGCCATGCCATGAATGTTCGTCACCGACTATTTCGTGCGTATGAAAGATATCGTTCCCAAAGTTTCTTAATTGGAATATACACACACGGTTCCATTAAATGATCCAGTTTCATTCATAAAATTTCCTTGACTGGGGTTTCAAAAGCGCAATCCAAATGTTTCGAAAAATTAGTCAAACAAAATGAACAATATTCTGCCGGGAGGTGCAGTCCAACTTATCCTATTTGAATTAACCTTAGCTTAACCTGGGTTGAATTCTCCCTACTCGTAGAATAAAGCAAGTATCAATTTTTTCGCTCTTGAATTCGAATGGAAATCTAACTCGCGAAATCTAAGTCAGCCCGATTTCTATGGAGCCACAGATGAATGAAACAACTGCATCGAATTCTTGAAAATGTTTCATTTAATTCATCGAATTTTTTTAGTCCATTCTCTAACTCTGAATTCGTTCCCCGATTCACGATCGATTACAATTCCGTACAAAACACGCAACTTCCACGCGCAACACACGACCACGGAGCGTGCCTCGGCAGCCTCGTTTCTCCGTTAATTTCTGCGTTTCCCAGAGCAGATAGGGGAGACAGCGTTATTCGCCAGCATTAACCCGAGGAGATTGGAAACGCATTAATGGCCTTTCGTTCCGAAACGAAAGAAAAATCCACACGACGTATACGAATCCGACTCGCCCTCCTTTTCCAACATTCGTTTTTTTCTACTCCATGGAGTAATTAAGGGGGAATTCCGTAAGATCTGAGTAACCCAACGAGTGCTGTCAACGATTAATTAGATGCGATAGCATTTCAACCCGCATTTAATTCTCACATTTGCGTCATGATAAAACGCCACTGATTTCGATTTCAACCCTATCAGATATAAGAGAGCGGAGTGAGTCGATAAAATCTGATTGGATGACTCCTAGAGCAGACTATGTCTCTCACTCCCAAAACAACTTACTCAAACAAGCAAAGTACTCAAGCCTTATGTAAACAAGCCAATTAAGGACATGTCTACTTCCAAAATAAATCTTGAATAAAAATGGCACTAACCTGACACATGAGCAGAATAGTAAAAAACGCTTAATGAAATTTATATTCATGAAAAAATTATATGAATGCGCTCCATAATGCTGAAAAAGCACCTTCAATTGAAATATACACCTTTTAAAACGACTTCTAAAAACTAAGATATAAACAAAGATATAAGAAACGCCTAAAAATTAAGATGAATATGTAATATAGCCATCCATGCAAATGTGTGGGGTAATCCTCACACGATAAAATTCCTACGGTGTAGCACTTTGTTATAATCAACAACGATGTAATGTGTTATAATAACTAAAAGCCTTTAAAAATAATATATTACTATGCATTTCTGAACCACATATGGCTAAGAATTTTTGTATGTTTCCTACGTCGTTCTTTGCTTGGTCTGGAATTACCGCAGAATGCATGTAAATGGGAGCAGTTCTTGCTAGACTACTCGCCTAAGAGTCTTATTTAAGGATCAAGTTCACATTAGAAGCAGGAACTTTGTGGATCTGCATGAGAAAGGGGCGTTAATCAGTGTAATCTCCCGCTGCACTTCATAAGAAGAGGCGACTCAGACATCCCACTCCACTCTGCCATTATCTTCATCCGTGCCTCTGCATTACGTCATTCGTGGTTCCCTTGCGGATTTTTGAAAGCATCAACACTGGTAACTAGAATTCCCAAAGCGCATATGGTATTTTTTTTGTCTCGTGCCAAATTTGAGCTAGCAGAAAAAGAAACCTCAAAAACGTGGATCATCGATCAATTTAGCAATCTGTATCAAGCCCTCAAAGCGGTACAATATTAGAATAGTAACAGCAAATAATTTAAATAGGCGAAATCCATCGGTTAGTAGAGAATAATCACCTACGAATCAGAATTTTTTAGACAAAAAGATATTTTAGTCCTAACGTATTTCTAAAATTACAGTTTTCTCCACTAAAACCAAAACAAAACGGGAATTTTAACGGTTAGGTAGTATGTGATCACCGTCTTTAATAAAATTTTTTCATACAAATTTAGAGTAATGTATCACTAATGCAGCCTTGGAATTAAAATTATTCTAGTAGCATAATACTTGAATATATTCCACTCACTGAATGGATTACTCCTCAGCAAACATAGAATTCACACTTCACACAAAAACACTAAATTCTCTAAATACCGAAAAAAAGCCATCATTTGCATTATATAGTTCCAATTACTAACATAACTTGATTTGTGAAAATTCGGAAATCAGCAATCAGCATTAATTTGGTGATTGAAACTACCAAGTACCACATTCGACGCAAAAACGTTTTCGAGCCAGGAAAGCGAAGAGCGGAGAGACCAGCGATTAGTTTCTCTTATCACTTTACCATATTTATTTTATTTCTTCCATTTTTCAATAAAAATATCATCACTTTGAGGGAAATAAAGTTTTTAATCTAAATGAAAAGGATATTTTATGATACATTTTATATATATTATAATTTATATATTGATTTATTTATATATTTTATGTACTGATGTTAGGCATTTTAACGTAATTATATACTGATTAATTTACTAATCTGACATTTGTACTGAAGATCATTATTAAGAGGATGTTTCGTACGAACTCGTACTAAACATGATTTTAAGTAACATATTTCATCCTGCATTGTTTAATTGGTTTATTGAGGCAACATATGAACATCATCTCTTCTTCCTCTATCTATAATTTTATCAGCCGGAAAACTATAGGCCTCGCTCAAAAGACAAGCTATGACATTTTATTTCTTAATCGTTACTTTTTCATCTTAATGTTATCATTAATTAATTATTTATTTAGAGAGTGTGTAGCATCCGAAAATAAATTATTTAGTAACGGTTTTTCCTTGCGTTCTATGCACTATGCTTCAGGAAAATATTACTCGTCAGGGATTTCAAAGTCTTCAAATCTCCTGGAAGATATTTCAACAAGTCGCTCCTTGAGCTGATGATTTTGCATCAAAATAAAATAATATTTCAGGTGCCTAGCACATCATTGGATTTATTAAATTGAATCGATCATGGTCGCATACCATGTACAATCGGTCGAAACTGAGATAATTTACGAACCATAATAATATTACTCCCTTGCTATCGGCATTACTGTGATTTGAAATCATGTTTAGTTTAAATTATTTATTTAGAGAGTGTGTACCATCCGAAAATAAATTATTTAGTAACGGTTTTTCCTTACGTTCTATGCACTATGCTTCAGGAAAATATTACTCGTCAGGGATTTCAAAGTCTTCAAATCTCCTGGAAGATATTTCAACAAGTCGCTCCTTGAGCTGATGATTTTGCATCAAAATAAAATAATATTTCAGGTGCCTAGCACATCATTGGATTTATTAAATTGAATCGATCATGGTCGCATACCATGTACAATCGGTCGAAACTGAGATAATTTACGAACCATAATAATATTACTCCCTTGCTATCGGCATTACTGTGAATAATCAATTCCCTCACATCATTTGAATGATCATGCAAATGAGCATTCAAAAGACATGGGCCTCGAAAGAAAGAATAACAACGACTTAATTCAAACACTGATTGAAAACATGTACACAAAACGATCAACAAACGCTGTTTTTGAAGGAACCCAATCAAAAATAAGCGAATCGAACACACGGATAGGTGAAGTCTATGAAAGTGGGTCATGACGAAAATGTTCAAAGAGACGGAGAAAGGGCCGAAAGGTGAAACTCTGATTGGATGAAAGGAGGAATTGGTCCGAGAGAAGAGTAGTTTACGAGACCGACGAGCTAGCTCCATGTGGGTGTTCCCAGGAGGGTGTGGGGAGGGATTACAGAGAAAGGAGGAAACGGGAAGAGGAAGGTGGAGGATCTTGCGCGGTGCGGAGATTGGCGCTCGAGTGTATGGGTGGTCGTAAGGGAGGAAGACCCTGAGGATCGCTCCCCGCCAGTAGTTTCCGTTAAGAACCGTCTCGGCGGCCCTTAATTCCTGCAACTCAACCCCCAAGGGGATAAATGCCTTGGAAAGGTTCCATGAACGAATCAGTATCATCAGAAATGCGAAGTCGAATTTCTTTCCTCATTTGCTCTTTCGCTGGATGCAGTGGTGATGAATTAAATGGCAGCTCTTGAGAAACAGGCTTACCTAAGAACATATACAACTATAAAATACAATGGAATAGTTTTGATAAAATTGAGTGCTGAATTATGATAAGTAGTATTTAAGGGATTATTGGAAGAAGTGCCATAGTTTTGAAGGATTTGCACGAAAAACGGCTAGAATAAATTACTAATGATAAAGGAAGGGAAACTGGGGGAGAATATGAGAAAAAGGGTATACATGTAAATGAGGGAGAACGTAATATAAAGGGTGTCATTAAATAAATCGTGGGAAAGAAGAGGTAGAAGTTTTCTCGTAAGCAATGGGACATATAAAAGATGTGAGCGAGCTGCATACCCTGCACTACTTTATGCTTGAAACGTAGCGTAAAAGTACAAAAAATAACTTTCGCAATAATAAAGATTAAATGGGACATGTTGTGAGAGAATTAAGGACAGTAGGAAACAATTCATTTGAATGTAACTGGAGGAAATCATTGTTTGATCGTGGGTAAAAAAACATACTTTTGTGCCACTTAATAAATATCTCCATAAATCTCAACCAAAATTTGTATTTGACCAATTACCATTCAAAAAAAGAGTAAATTAATATTGCACGTTGAGGGCATTCTAATTACTCTATGCAGTCAGAAAAAGAATAACCTCGATTGGATTTTATAAAATAAATAGACCAAGCAGGATAGGCAGAGATGGTTACTGGAGCAAAATATAGATGTTATATATAATTAAACCAACCTCATTTGGTAATGATAAATAGAAGACTCATAAGAGTGCAAAATTAAAAATGAATAAAAAATTGCAATCAAAAAGGGTCAAGTATGAGAAACCTTCAAATTCTTGCTCTCAATATATTTCAAATGCATGGTTTCTTTTCACATATCAAAACTTGGCAGAGTAGAGCATGAGTATCGTTAAAAATCATAGAATCAGAACGTAAGCTATATTAGTTAATGATTAACATTAAAGAGTTATTATTACAACATATACTTAAGAACTTAACTCAAAGATTTTATTATCTCTTTTACGAGTGAAATACGTTATGCTTATGTTTAACATTCAGGCAAGCCGAAGTTGACGGATCTCATGACTCAAAACCAAGTGAAAATGTTCTTTGAGAGTGGATGCAATCTCAAAGCCTAAGTTTTTTCATTCCAACGTCCTACCAAAGATCATTTTTTTCGATAACATGCAATATCTATTGATCGTATTAATTAATAATAAACTTTTCATAATAAAATTGCATAACGCTTTGATGGAGGTTTGAAAACCCTCGAAAAGGACCAAGAGAGCAATCTGGTCGGAATATCAGGCAAGAGTTTTGACACTGCGAATAAAACCAAGAGAGATAAAATAAGTGAAAAAACAAAAGAAGCAGAGAATCTGGAGACAAGACAGATACGATCCGCGCCGCGAAATCCTTCGTAAAAATAATAAAACACAAAGGAAAACGATAAAAAATATCACCCTTATAGCTGGGATGGGTGGGGATGGACGAAAGGGGGGGTTTAGCCGAGATAAATCTTCTTTCTCTCCCCTGCCCTGAGCCTCCAAACCCCGTCCCCCGCCAAGGAAACACGAATAGAGGTGGGGGAGTAAGAGGGAGAGAGAGAGAGATAAAAGGAAGGAGGGGTGGTTTTGAAGAAGAATACGGAAGGGAAAAAAATGAAGTGAGAAACAGTTGAATCCGTCTGCTGCACAAGACGTCCTCCTTTTTAGCGGATGGTCCCCCGGGGAGATGTGCCTTCCTTTTATTCCCCCGCCCCTCTTCCCCCCCCTAACAGTCTTTCTCTTTCAATTTATATTTTTTTCTCCCTCTTTTATGCTTCTCCTTCTCTTGGGTTTTGCCCTCGGGGGGACTATGAAGGGGTGGGGAGGAGGAGGAAGGTGGGAGGCAGAGGGTGGTCGGTGCCGGTGGGGTAGAAAAGCCCAAAGGTCCTGGATGGGGTGACGGCTATGTGTGCATCAAGGGGCTGGGAGAAATGGTAGCCTCGCGTGCAATGATAGGATGGAAAACGATAGACGGGATGATTATTTGTTCCTCGGAAGCAACGGATACGTTGCTCTATTGAAGTCAACCAATGAGGAGCAAACACAAGAGTTAGGGCGCTACAAAATCGGAAGTCAGGTTCTATTCTATCTCTCTTTTTCTTTAGGGCGCAGGAAGAATTAACGTGCCTCGGTTCGTACATGCATTCCTTTCGGCCATAGCGCTCGCTCCTCTTTTAGGATAATTTCTGCGTGGGGCTCTTTCCATTCGCCTCCTCCTAATGACCTTCGAGTTGCATGGTGTGCAGGATGTCGAGCTTGTGTGAAATGCAAGGTGGAGTGGGAGTGCTTGTGCGCCATTGTGTGAAAGGAGCAATGAACCACGTCTGTAATCCCGAGCAAACGCACTCTGAAAACTCATTTTGGGCTGCCTTTGTCGTACTCGAAAGGAAATAAGGGGAGGGTTGTACTGAGAAGCTGTCAGAGAATTAAGTCAAAATTACGGTACGGCTGTAGATGAGGTGAAAATGATTATTTCGGGGTCTAATCAATAACAAGAGGTGTTGCCACAAAAATTCTCTCTTTGCATCCTTTATTAAGCTATAAATATTTACCCAGGCATTGGTATTGAAGTTAGGTAAACATTTATGTTTTTCATATCTATGAAAATTTATATTTGTCACTATAAATATTTACCAAATCCGAGGAATTTCAAATCTTCCATTGACGTCAATTAACGTTCAATTATCCACTTTTCATCTCAAATATTGGAAAAAATTTCATAATCTGTATTTTAATCCTCAGTTTGGTTTACGGCAGCCTCTCGTTCTTCTCTAATCTAGAAGTGCTAATTTCCTCACCCGCTGATAGCTTTTCTGTTTAACGTCCTCCTTAATTTGCCTTATATACTTGTCTAATGATCCTCCTAGCGGAATCTTCCCTTCAATTTTTCCTTCTTTATATATCTTACCAATCCATTGTGTATCAAGGTGAGTCCAATTTATCTTGTTCTTTCTTTCCCTATAGTTTTCATTTATATCCATATATATATTCACGGATAAAATACCCGTGGTACCAACATGATTTGATGTTGCAATAGATGGAATGGGATAAGATGTATAATACCAAAGTGGTATGATTATTACGCATTAGAATCCGCGTTGCAATGAAATTTTAAAGTGTTCGTCATAAAAAACACAAAATTGCATTGAACATATTACAAATGGCGATGTTTAAGATATGATAATGATTAAGCAACCTATTTTTCAGTGCGTTTGTCCGATAACTGGTAATTTCTGCGTTAAAAGGAAACGTTATGCGAACCACATCTTCGAGAAAGAACAGATTCAAGGTTTAAATGTAATCGAATCTCAATGAATACGGCGAGGGGTTTTGTTTGTCCACTTTCATTTCCATTATCTCCTTGAGGCAGCGTTACGAGTTTCTTTACCAAAACATATCCGAGAAGTTCTTCCATGACAAACTTAAAGTCCTACCGTTAAGTATTATTGCTTTGGAAAAATGAATGAAATTGCTCAATCGACAGATCAAAGCAGCTTTTCTAGCAAATTTTGCGATTAAAATATGTAACAAAGTACTATTGATTCGTACTATTAAAACTCGATTAAGGCGTACAAATTTTTGAGTCATTACTACAGAAATTTGGTAAAACATTGAGATGCCACGGAAGACAGACAGAGACGACAGTCCATTTTTTATTTTTAGTTAATTCCCAATAAACGTTAGCATACCATTTTCACTCTATAGGGACAAAAAGTTGAAGCAAAATAAGAAACCGTATTGCTTCCCAAGTCAAGTCTGAAAGGAAAAATTCAACGGCTTTCAGCATTTAAAACACTGCAATTCTTAAAGACTTTTTGCATGGTTCCACGCATTGAAAGTTCATAAGCACTTATAACTTTTACTTTAAATTTCACAATTAATAAAATAATACTAGTCTTAAGAATTTAGGAAAATAAAACTTATCACGTACTTTTCTGAAACATTTAAACAAATTTTAACTATTTCACATAAAGAGCATGCCAGTCTTAATCTTTTTGAAGGGATTAATACATAATGATAGTATAGTGCAATAAAAGTAACAGGCATGGAACGGACGTATCCAAAGGCGTTATGTGACTTTGAACCCGCAATTCCTTGGCTAGCAGTTACACTTAATCCGCATTTAATCAATGTAGTTGCTTAAAATATTTCCCGATACAAAATCACTGTTTTTTTATGTCCGTGTGGCTCTGTTTCCCTTTAAACGTGACTCATCTTCATGTGCATCATCACAACACTCATGGTTTACGCGAGATTTTATTTGAGTAACCAAGACAACGATACCCAAACGGCGGATATCGCTGAAAGAACTCGAACGTATGATTAACACACATTTTAACTTAATACCTTTCTAAGCAATAATGAAATTTTGATTTTCCATTCATCACACGCGGACGTAATTATCACCAAATCAGCAGATCGATTCAAAACTTGAAAACAATAAAACTATTCCTTAGAAGTATTGAATAATTTCCCAGAAATACAACGCATATTCTAAAAAGTGCATTGCGTGAATTTTTAATTTACATACAAACTATAAGTAAACTAACTATGGACATAATTAACAGGAAAAATTTTTAGCCGTCTTTTTATAACTGCAATAAAAGCTTCAGTAGCAATGTATGCTTCATGCATCAGCATCAACGATACCAATGATCCATAATCGTTTCAACAATTCTGCTTAATTTCAATACGGAGTATGAAGCAGAAAAACTCATAACTCTTAATTTAACTGCTAAAAATGACCAAGTTTCAAGTTGCAGATGTTTTACAACTCGGTTTTACAATTGTTACTGATGAAAGAAAAAGCAGTAGCATTAGATGAAATCTAAGAAATAGCACCACAACACGATAGTTGATAAATTTCGCACCAAAGGCATGATAGCCTAGTTTCCAACATTTCAAATAATGTACTTTAATTACTATTTTATATTATTTAACAATGTAATTAATTTATACACTTCTTCCGTACGCCACTTTCATAAATTTTCTCGTGAAAAACCCTTTAACAAGAGTAACTGTACGTTACTGGGTCACGAACTTATATGTATACGTAAATTATAGCTCAACATGAGGGTTTAGAAATTGCGAAAGTTTCATACAAAACGATAATATTAAAGGGATAGTCTCTCTACTTACAATATCCCTGGGTATTGTGAAAATCAAAACGTTATGAAAATAAGTGAATCAGTTAGGCAGGGTGCACAAATTACTGGGAAAGAACAAATTAATGGGATAAAAAAACAGCCTCGTTCGAATCGTTTTTGCTCGCGCGGCCCATTAGTCCAACACTACACTCCTAATTCTCTGCTTTTCCCCAACATCCTCCTCCTTTCACTTCTTCATTCCCTTTCTACCATCCCCTTACATCCTCCCTCCCATACTGTAATTAATTTTCTCTGCAACAAGCCGTTTCTCAGGGAGAAAACAGCCGGATATAAAACTTATGGGTTGAAAATATAAAACGTATGTCATGGAGATGAGAGAATGCCTCAGCCTTCATAACGTTTTTAATTGAGCATAATTCTAATCAATGCTAATAATCCTGAAAATTGACGATTTGAAGAATTATTTTACGCTTCGACTGTGATGAAGCACAGTAGTATATAAAAACGCAAAATATTTCTTTAAATCAACAAAGAGGAGCTACATAATAATTAGGAATATTCCTCCCTCCTGAAGTTAGGGAAAATAGTTCGAGGTTTGTTTCTTTCATTGAGAAGTTACAATTAAATCATATATGTACCTCAAATACCTTTTCGACGATTCGTCCATCATATCTTTAAAAATCTGTGGCTTTTTTGTGGAAACTAGTTCAGAACTATGACTATTTGTACCTGGGCGTCATTATTTTACGGAAAAAAACTTTATTTGTATACCTGGAAGCCGGAAAACTCGGTGTACTCAGCCTACAGCGCACCGGATTTGTGAAGAAAAAAGCTCTTCACCGAACATTTAAAAAAATAAATAACCATTTGAGTATGAATATTGATTTCGAAATATACCACATGACCTGTTTAATATTTCCTCACCATCGTGCTGTATTTTACATGATCGCTCGGCTTGAAAAATAACTCATCTCAATGTGTGGAAATATCATTCGAATTCCGCGCCTGATCTAAAGCTGTAGCCTCCAACGTAATGCACTGGTTCCACGTCGTCCAGCCAGCCATTTGGTCAGAGCCACGGAGGGTAGTCAAGCGCGTGAAGTAAATAACTTCACTAGTTTTTTATTAGATATGACTTGGGTAACTACTGAATTTTAAATTAAATTACACAAGATATTATTAAATTCCAAATTCTTGTGCAATTAATAACATCGTAACATCTAAGAAAATAAGCCATTTTAGGCGATACAGCATGCTTATAATTGAAGGTTAAAAAAAATATTCACCATTGGCTTTGTCAGGGAAATAATTTAAAATTTATTGAAGTAGCGAGACCTACGGTAAATAACGAAAATGAATATATGAACACGTTTATAGTTACACGCAAATAAAAGTCTGTTCCACGGGGAACAGGTAACTAATTACAAATTTTATTACAAATATATTTTATTTATTACATATAAATTTTATTATATATATTTTATTAATGCGTGAAAATTTTATTTTACTTTATATTAATAGCATGGGTCGTGGTATCCCAGGAGTAGAGCGTTTGGCTACGGACAGGAGGGCCCGGATTCAATTCCCGGGGAAGCCTCTCTGGGCTCAAGCCTCAGCTTCACTCAAGCTGTGTCATTTTTTGGGTCACATATCTTCCTGGGAAACCATTGCCGGCAAAGGGAAAGGAAATGCCCCTCTAAGGTGTAAAATACACACGCCGTTGGGCATAGGAATGGGTGAGCTCTACCATTACTAATCAAACCAACATTTAGGTTGATTACTGAGTCGGTTTCTTTTTTATTGCCAACATTAGGTTCACTTTACATTTGATACAGGCTTCATTGATGCTGCATAATTAGGTCACTAGCAGCTGTTGCAAGTTTAAGCATGTTCAGCTCGTAAACGACTGATGTGAAAAATAATTTTCACTAAAGTAATGCATTTATGCCTAACACCATCTATATATCTTAGTCCCAATCGCATTTGTAGTTAAAAATGTTGAGATGACTCAAGTATTTTATACAATATGTTTGATCATCTACGTAACCACTAGAAATTTCCCTTTCATTCCACAACCTATAGCTCTTTTTTACCCCTCCGCCCCCAGTTTGACCACATAGGTATTGTTCCTCCTCACCGAAGTATTCTACAAACACAAGCACCCATTCACTCGACCCCTATTTTTCCTCTCATTGGACCACGCCCCCAATTGATTAGTGTCCCTCGCAATGACACTGAAACAGAGGGTCGGGAAAGAGAGAAGAGAGATGGGGGAAGGAGGGAAGTGAAAAGTCCCACAGCCGACCTACGTCATCCCTCCACTGTCAACCCTTCCGGATGTTTCCCACTCGAAAACTATTTACAACTAATCTCCCAACCTTTACCACCGCTTCGCTCTCCACAACACCGGGGAGTTTCAAGAGTCTCTACCAAACATGTTCTTTGTTTTTGCCTTGCTTCTTTGTTTTGCCTCTACCAGAGTCGGTCCTCTACTATCATTCCCAACTTTTTCCAATTCTCCTTATACTTCCATGGTTCCCTTTCGTATTAACGTTTTTTGCCCACTTAATTGAATTCATTCAACATTCCGTCAAAAGATCCCAAAATCACAGTATTTAGAATCCCTTTTGGAGGGAACTGAGAAAATTTTTCTTATTTTTTCTCTACTGGTCATCTGAAGTCCTAAAGGGCTCAAGGGTTGATTTGGTTTTATATGCTTCCCTCAAATACATAATGCACCTATATTCAACTGCATAAAATCACGAAATCTACCACACGGAGGCGTGATTGAGTTTTCCAAGACGCTATATATGGATAAAAAGGATACATGTTATTTTTGTAATTTACTTTCCCTATTTTTATTTTTTAATATTTGATTATAGTCTAAATAAATGTCTTGGATCTGTTTGTTAATATCGCATAGCTATTGCCCAGTCCTTGTTGTCTGAACTAGAGTGACGATCGAGATTAGCCTCTCATAAGTAATTTCAAATTATAGAATAATTACCAAATACCTTGAAATAGTATTAAACTTGCATTGAATCTTGGGATCCGTTAAGTTTTCAATTAATTTTATGATTCAAACACCACTTTCTAAAGCGCAAAAATTAGTAACGATAGCATTCATGCTAAATCTGGATATAACAATTGACAAGACCAATGATCACACAAAAAAGTTTCATCGACTTTATTTCCAGTAGGATCGCTTTTAGCCTAATAAACTTTGCATTGAGCAATATTTCTTCTGTTCTGCAAATCATATTAAAGATTCAACTAGCATTAAAAACGTAGGCATGAAGTCATTGTACATTACGTGATACTTCCCGAAAAATAATTTTTTTCATAACATTTTTAACTAGGAAATGCTTATATACAACAAGGAAGATGTGTAATGGAGCTGAAAATTCAAAATGGTCGGTAGTGACAGCGAAGATGTATACCTACTCAAATTCTGAGCCGGAAAATAAATTGGAGCGTGTCCAGCGGCCATGTCGACCCTAACCAGTAATTATCTCACACTGAATATCCCACAGACAGCCCGTGAAAATAGCTAACGGCCGAAACTTCAATCTTACTCCAAGAACGTGGCCAGCTCCATACAATGACAAACACATTCCGGAGTCATTCAGACCTCAATGACATACCCTGCGGCCAAAAAACTATGAATGCGGTCTCTGCGCCTGGGATTTCGCCAAGTTTTACATGGTATACACAGAAAAAAATCATATTCTTGACATTCGACACAGGTTCAAGGATAATCGACCAGTAGTGAGGTGGAACGAAACAGAAAGAATTGGAAAATAGTATTGCATGTTATCATTTTCACACACACTACTTAGTAACGAGGTAAAAGTATCCTTTAGCGAAAATTTAACATCAGAGTAGGACTGCATGGAAATAAATTTAATAATTCATCATATATATATATTAAATGGCACATCAAAGACCTTTTTTCCAAATGAATAGAATGGCATTAGTGCGCAGAAGAGAGTTTAAAATATTAATAGTAGTACATTGATATTTCTCTTATAAAAAGAAAAACGTAACGTAATCCAAGCGTTTGTTATTTTTAACATGAATAACTGTGATCCAATATTTTTATCAAAATGGCCACCGAAAAGAATTGGCAGAACTTCTAAAATAATATAAATATTTATACTCTATATACCCGCCACCTCAGATAAAACCCAGTGCTGACCCGTCTTCCCAAAATCCACCGCACTGCTACTGCTGCAGACCCACCTTCGCATTCGTCACTTCTATCAAAAGTTAATGGACCACCTTACCCCTCATAACTTTTGACAGCACCGCCAGACATCTTATCGACATATCCCCTTTAAAATGTCTCCCGAACCCTTCCTTTCCCTATTTCCAACCATCCCACATACCCCGATGACTATTGCCCCCAAGGCACCTCTTTCATCCTTTACCTCCCCCCTCTCTCTTTCTCCCTCGAAGGTTTAGAAAAAGGGGGACTTCGGAGGCCGCTCTTAACAATCTCACTCCTCATCAAGACTCTTTGTCTCACCCACACCCGCCCGCTCCGCGCCCTTCTCCCCGCCACTTCTCCTCCGCTCCAGCCGCTCACTTCCACCTTCCGCCTTTGAGCAGGCCAGCCTCGCATGCCGTTCCCTCTCCCACTCACGCCGCTTAGGGCTAGGTCGTTTTTGAGGGACGCATTCCAATTACTACGCATGTCCCTCATTACTCCCACAACACGTGAGCTTAGCGAGCAACCGGGCCCGAGCACTTTCATCCCGCTCTTTCCCTACCTTCCTTCCTTCGCCTATTCGACCTTCTATTTCGACAATAATTTCGAGCAAGAAGAAAACACTCTCCCCGCACCACCGCCGTGGGCCAGCCCCCAAAGGAGGAGGAAGATTCATTACCTTTATTTCGATGCGAGGACATAAATACCCATCTCGCTTTTTGCAAATTTCCCTCCTGCGCTCCCATTAAGTAACGCTTTTCTCCCTTCGCTGGCGGTTGGGCGATGAGAGAAGAAAGGAGGATGAGGGAGAGGGGGGGCGCAAAAAATTAAAGAGAAATCTTCATTTCCATAGGATATTCTTTGGCTTCATTCTTTTTTACTTAGCGTTTGATGATGAAAGGAAAGGTATTTCATCTTACGCTTTCATTAATGCCTATTTATGTCTAATCTTCCCCATTGAGGTTTGCTCTCTTCTCCCCTCTCCAATTACCTGCCTTTATAAGGTTTCTACTTCCAGCTGACGAAACCATTTTCCACTGAATGAAGAAAGTCCCCATAGACTGGAATATTACATTCCCACACAGGATGCATCAAAGCCTATTGGTTGGTAAACAGAAATGGAGGTTCAGAGGGGAGGGTCAGTTACGTAATGACTTTTTCATATCTATGGTCTGAGCAGTCGTCCTTTTATATACAACTTACACTTACAACTTAGTATAATGAAATCATAAAAGAAAGCATACGTTTATGGATCGATTTTAAGGTTATGAGTTCCGCGTGCCTTCAAATTGGTATTTCCAGAATTGCCTTCGAGAGAGAGCACGTTTATTGATGCATTTTCTCACGTGGCCTTTTGCCATCAAAGAAAATGACAAGTCTGTTTCTAAAAGATTATTACTTCTTCGCATTGAAATATAGGATAACTTCGATTCAATATCTTAAATTTTGTACGTCCTGTTGACTTGAATTGCACTCATTGTGCTTTAATAATAACACAGTACTTTTTGAGGAAAACACCTGCAACATTAGGCACGCATTGATACGAACCCAAAATGAAAATCTACTACCTTTACCTACAAAATCATCGGTAAGAATTTTAAAAACGCATACCTTTGTTGAGGCCAAGATTAGGATTACGCGTTTTGCGCAAATTAACAAACTAAAAAAAGTATACCACGTCAATAATGGGAGCATGTCAACATTCATACCTGTCTATGCAGTCAACGGCAAATTTTGTTCCATGGAAAAAGGAAATAAGCCAACAAAAACTACATTCCTTGAATGTTAGGAGTTGCCAGAAACACTTGAACTTTGGAGTGGGTCCAAAATTTCTTTTTGCAACCCTGCGGCAAACGTTGAAAGCAAAACTTGCCACATGAATGCCTTCACTATTGCCCAATAAAATTATTGATTGGTTTTAAAAAGTATTGAAATCAAAAAAATTTATCTCCTACGGCTGCTGAAATTTAGGAGAGACGCCTATTTCCAACGTGTAATGTTAGCATATGAACCCAAACGATCGCACACGGGAGGCATTCATTCCGTTGCAAAACTAGGCCTCGAAATGCCCTATTCCTGTGACCTCATCCTCCGTCTGCTGGGAGTGAAGCATTCGCACTTTACGATGCGGAACATCCGCAACGCCTCTTTATACGAATCTCGATAAGAGCTAAACATATGACCTGTTTTTATCCAACTTTATTTCGACGAAGTGCTTCCCCGTTTCGTTAACTATAAACGGCAGTATTCTCATTCCTTCCTTCCTCCGAAGAGGGACTCCTTGCACACTTTATTTCTCACACCCCAACAGCCAACTGCTGAATCCTATCACAATTCCTTCTTTCTTTTTGGTTCCTTTTTTACGAGGCCTACGGCGGTTTCCACGGCACTTCCTTCCCCTTTTTTATACTTCAACTAACGTCAGAGCCTGTTAAGAAGAGATGCTTATCAAACCCATAGGAAAATAAGTTTGCCCGTCGGTTGGTGTATCCCAAAAGTTCCGACTCGTAAACAACTTCATCGTTTGGAGCAAACTTTTGGTTACATGGTATGCCAATTTGCTGAGGTTTCTTATTAGGTTTCACGGGCTATGTAACTTTTTGAGAAGTCTGGTTGTCTTCCAGAATACTTACACACTTTACTAAATTTTAGAGAAATTTCGGTACGGAGAGCAACTTTCGCACCTTTGAGATTACTAAATAGAATGAAAATTCAGGAGGAACAAAAAAAAGGTTTTTATGTATTTTAGATTGTACAATCTCCCAAAAGAGAATCAATGAAAATTATAGGATTTTAATGAGTTTTCAAGAAATTGGAAGTTTAAAATATACACGTGCATTCAATAGATTCAGGGTCAAAACTAGAGCAGGTAGTAAAGTTCAACTACCTAGAAAGTTTTTATGACGATGGCGAGCTAAGTACAAAGGACATTAAAAGAAGAATTGCGTTATATTAACAACGTATAAAAAAGAGGAGAAAGTTGTTGTCATGAATCCTTCGTAAATATCAGTGAAAAATTTAAACATTGAGCGAGGAATTCTATGGCTTGAAAATTTGGTTATTGAGGCAAAAGAAAAAAAAACAGATTGGAGATTTTTGAGATGTGGATGCTGAGAAGGTAGGAAAAAGTGAAAACAGGTAAAGATAGAGAAACGGGGGTGGTTTCATAAGAACAAGAGTAAATAGAGGAGAAAATAATTTGAAAGAAATTTAAAGAAAAAAAATAAATGCAGAATGAATACGTATTGAGTGGAAATTGAATCTAAAAACTATATTAAGAGGATTAATTTTGGTTGAGCGAGGTAGAGACAGGAAATGAACAGATGTGTCGGATGAAATGATGGAGACAGAAAGAATTTTGACTTAAAGAATGGTTTATTAAAGGCATACTACTGCGGTATACAGTGGATGATGTCGTTTTAGAATTACTCGTAAACCTTTAAATGTATATGCCAGTGCTTCGTCCATGGATCTACCAAAATCCACCTCGAGCAGTATACTAATAATATTATAGTTAATAATTTCTCAAAAAGGGAAAGAGAACTGTAATTTTTCATAAGAGAATATAAAATTCGATTTATAAACGATAATTCCTTAAGATCAGTTTCGCACATCCATTCACGAGTTGATATTGAAATGGGTAATATCTATTAGACGAAGGTAAACATGACTGCAGAGTAATAATTGAAAAGGTAGCCAATAGTGCATGGGAGTAAAGGTTTTTTCTGCGAATTCTATACGCCGTTCTTAAACTCGTCTCTTATGTTCTAAGATAAAACTAAGGCCTCCTTTGACTTCCACTCTCCAATCTCTTGCGTTCTATCCGTTCCAAAGGAGATCCTCTCCCTTCCTCCTTCCATTAACGTCCGCTCATTTCTCTCCCACTCCCCAACAGTTTTCCCCTCTCCCTTGCCTCACTTCCTGCTCACTCGAACATAACGTGTCTTCTTCACGTGGTTTATGAAGTGTGTTGCGCGCAAAAGCATTATCAGGGAGATCTCGAGGAGTCGTAGCAACGCTTAATAAATTTCTTATAATGCTATTATCTTTATCATCGCGCCTTCTCGTTCAGGAAAATGTCTGGGTGCCCCTAAAAACTCCTGGAATTGAGAACAAGGGTCTGAAAATCCTTTAAGTAACCATCTTTGTTCAAAAGGACGAATTTTATAAAATTTTCATCCCGTGGCTAACGGCGGTACTCAAGGGCTCTGAATACGTTAGCGTATGGAATTATGATATTTTCATGTGAACTGAGTCAAAATTCTGAAAGCTATCGGAATATCAAGGTTCGCTTAGAGTGTTTTCTGAGTATTCTGAATGACGAAGAAAGAATATTTTGAATTAAATTTTACTTTTGGCGGCCATTTTTAGACTATGCAAAGAATTCACAATGACGCCGAGGTGTGTACACACGTTACAAAACCTCAACACGGCAATACAGGCGCGGTGTGGCGCCGTTACAATAATGTATGGATTATGAACGTTACAAAATAATTATTGATCAGGAAATTTCCGTAAGATGGTCAGGTTTCCTTAAGACTAAGAAAGACCAGACTGCGGAACTAATTGACTGATTGAATTTCAAAAATACAGAAAAAACAATGCCCGGAGTGATAATAAAGTGTGAAAAATATTCATGAGTGCCGGTACAATAAGACTTTCCACAATTGTAAACGACGTTTGCATGTGTTTGAGAACTAACCCGAATTACGATTAGCTTACCATATTTTAAGCAATATACTGCTCCTTACTGTATTACAATTAAATGTCAATATTTTATAAAAAATGTAAAAAACAACGTTTTTTTAATTAATAAGAAGTTCAATGAAAATACAATAATGAGGAGTTATTCTGTGCTGGGAATTTATAATAATGCACGATATTTTTCGATCAAAAAACTTCCTCTACAGCTTCCTTGTTCAACGGAACCCCGAATCACCGTAGATCACCGTGCAATACATTTTACTTCCATTTTGGTTCCAAATTACGTTCTTTTTTTTATTCTCTTGCCCATTTTCCTTTCTGCATTAATCAACAAGACCCAAAACCATTCTCCCGACTCCCCCTATTTTTCATTGTGTGAACGGTACTCAAAAAATGCAAACTCTACCAACGCGCTCTCATTTACATGTATCACTCTATTGCAGTAGTCTAAGCCGTGTTATAAATTTCCACTGAATTCGCTGAATTCGGCCTTCTCCCTCCACTCGGCTAATCCCGCCGATTCCCGACAATGCCACGCCACTTCCATGTGACTTTCCAGCACTTTACGTCCAGTTAATACTTCTTACCCCGTCGTGTTTCATCCGCAAACTTCCTGCTTCAAAAGCAAATCGTGCGAAGGCGAGGCAAAGAACAATCGTTGCTACAGCGTTAGACCAGAATTGTTTTCATTGGCAAAGATCCCGAACCGGAAATTCTGCGGCAAGCAGGTACACATTTATCGTGAGTCGAAAGGGAATTCAACCGTTTGTACCTTACTCTATCAGTAACCGGATAGAATTAACACGCTTGGTATCATATTCCTCAACCAAGCTCCTTTAAGTCAGTATTTCACCTGTGCCGCTTTCGCATTTTCACGCCATGTACCTTAAAACGACTAATCCACGATGAAAGTCTCTTCTTAATTCCAACAAGCTCATATTCCTTCTCTCTCTTTCTCTCTCTCCCTCTCCCTCCCAGTGTTTGCTCCGCCATTAGATTAACGAGAGCAAAAACCCTTCCGAGCAAACTAACGAGCTTTGATGAATACTCCATTAACGCTTGTCGCACAGTGTTGGTAGCAGAGAAGGAGAAGGAAATATTTGGATGGTGGGGAAGTGGAGGACGAGGGTAAAGGAGAAAGAGGGAGTCAGTCTCGATTTATGCTGCTTGTTGCCTCGGCAATGCCTCATGCCTGATAGGTGGGGAATGAGGTGAGGGCAAGAGTGAGGGGAAAGAGGCAGTGGAAGGGGTCTATATAATGAACCTGGAGCAGGAAGTGGAACGCCTTTTTCTCTTAGCTGCCTCAAAATGAAAGCCCAAAACACCTGTACATAGTTCACGCTCTTCAAAAAACTTAATTTTAACCTGCCAGAACCGCGGAACTAAAGGCAAACAACCCGGGCTGTTCTTTTTAAACTTACTTTTCTGCAAACCACAAAGTCAATTTCTCTATTAATCTGCATACAAGACATGAAAAACTGATATCAATTATGCAGAAAATTCTGTGTTATAAAAACTATATACGTACGTCAAACAAATTGCATATGGAATTATAAATACTTCTATCAATACATGTATATAATCATTAAGCAGTATTGGAAATATAATTTCAAGGCCGTAATTCTACGTGTTTCCAAACAAAATGAGCAACGTTAAAATATTTCATCGGACTCACGGGCCAGAGCTAAATGTGTTCAGTATAAAAAGTGCAAATACTGAAACGTTTTATTTTGAGCGGACAACGTCACTTGAAATAATATTTGGCGAAGAGAAATTTTAGAATAAAGCCAAATTTTAAACGCTAATTTTAATTATAATTGATCAGAAGGAAAACTGTTAATGTCACTGGGTAGCTGCAAAATACTCCCTTTCCCATGAAATATATTTCGCATACTCATAGTATTATAATTCATACTTTTAGAGATTTATAATTAATAGTAAAATGCATTCCACATATTTGTGTCACTGCAGGTAGGCAATAAACTAATATGCAATACAACATTCATTTCTAATACTCTGATAAAGTACTAATTATAATTTGAATATTCCAATCTTCCACTATGTTGCATTTTTTGCTTTCGAGCGAGAGCAAAGTTATTTTCTCGCCTATATAGGTCTCATCAATATTTTCGAATTTTTTACGCTGACCCCTGTTAGAGCTACTCAAATGTTACCTTATAACAAATACTACATGGGTGTGATATGTACCAAATTAAGATATAACTGGCTTTATAAAAGATATGTATTATCCTCTGAATTTAATAGATTTTTCAGACAAAGAGTTTCACACTGCAAATGGTTAACTTGGTAAACGATTTTCTTTATAAACATTTGCAAATATAAATCATTAAAAATAATAAATTATAAAAGTTAGAGAGATAATCTAACCGATAATGGTTATTTTTTGTTATACAAATCAGCACTCTATGAACTAAATAGTAACAATTGATCGGGCGTATGATGAATTTAATGCTATCCAATATTATCTTCTATCGCAAGATTCAATGTCATTCTGTATTTGAGTGAAATACAATACTCTACTCCTTTTGAGAAAAAATATTACTCTAAACCGTTAGTTAAGTTTTTTCAAAGGAAACATTGTGATTAAATAAAAATGGTTCCTAAATTTCAATTAAACAAGTATATAGCTTGTTAGGGCCAACTGTTTTATACAATGCATACTCACATGCAAATTCTAATAGCGTAAATGAATATATCTTTGCTAAATCATCCATTGGGACCCTCCAGCATTATTCCAATTTCGAGAATGTCCCTTAGATAAAGGATAGGATGAAATTGGGCTTTTCGAAAGTGGTAAAAATAGATAAAATAGGAAAGTTCTTTATTAATATGAGCACACAATACATGACCTACCGCAGTATTCATTGCCAGTATTTGATGCGAAATTTCCTTCATTTTAACTCTTCTCCTGCGAAGCAACGAAACTACAAAGAAATCTTGACCTAAATTAGCAGTAGGTCTTATGCATACGCGCCACTGGATCTCACCTCGTTATTTACCGAAAATTGATTGCCCCAGTTTATTTTGTAGCCACAGAAAACAATTTACATTTACAACACACATATGAAGCGCGCCTCATTTTCAAAATTTATTAGCAGTGGGGACTTAATTTTCAAAGTCTTCACGTGCCAATTTCGAAAAAACTGAACGCTGGGGCATGATTTATCGTCATCATTATGGGGCACTTCAGGATATTGCTTTAATCTTAGTAGCACACAACAACGATCACTCATATTACATAGGCAGGTCTCTGTGGAAAGTATGCAAACCTGTGCTGATAGAGATATGTTACAATTTCTTCGCCGATACATATCTTATCGTTGGCTGTCATTTTTTTTTCTTTTAGACATTCTTGCATTGTACGCAATACAATACCCGGTTTGCAAAACCTGGAGTAGTCAAAAATTCTCTTTTCAAAAGTCAGTTTTGCCACTAATTTTTAAAGCAATATCCTGACAAGCCAATGACTGAAAGAGAGTTTTGTAAATGTTTCACGCATCAGTGCAGCCTGGCCGGCGTCAACGCAGTGCATGCGCAGCGGGTTTGTTCAGAGGTCGCTTCTACGTGATAACCCAGCGACAAGTACCCTTGATTGATTCATATAAAAGTGTTACGGAGTTTCCAGTTATAGGCACAAAATATTCCCAAGCCAACGTTGAAATTTGTTACTAAAACATTTTATCTCGGTATGAAAAACACACAATGCGCAACAATCATAAAAATGTGATGCAAATCTAATTCTCAAGTATTGCACCGCATATACGACTCGTACTTTGGGGTATCGTAGATAAGTAGTTATTAGTAATAAATAACCGAGATATCTGAATAAAATTGATTCGTCATATTGATTGATTCTTATGTGCTTAATTTTTAAATTAAATTTATCAATTAATTAGGAATTGTTTTCTTTCAGGAAGTCGTAGCTATCTAACTCGCAGGTAGGTAACTCGCAGTATTGAGAAGATAAGAGGCTCTTAGTGTGATTAAGCTGCTTCATTTGAAAGATTACAGCACCCGGCATATCCACGATGAAATGATTGATGTTTATGGAAATTATAGCGCTTTATATGACACAGCAGTGAGGCGAATTTTCAAACTGGCCATATGTCCCTCACAGAAGATCCAAGAAGTGCAACAACATCAGTCACGGACGATGCAGCCACAGTGAAGAAATTGGATGACTTTATCCTATTAGACCGAGGAGAAACCATCCAAATGATCATGAATGAGACTAATCTTAGCTACGGGAGTGTATGGAAAATTATTCACTACGAACTGAACATGTGGAAAATATCAGCATGCTGGGTTTCATAACTACTGACTCCTTTTCAGAAGCAAACACGACGCGAGCTGCAATCGCAACCACGGCGCAACCAGCAATCAAAGCAATGTGGCTTCGAAGTTCTGCCGAATTCGCCCTACTCTCCAGATCCCGTTCCAAGAAACTTTTTCTTATTCCCAGATTTCAAAATATTATTTTTTGGACGTAGATTTGACAACGTCAATAACGTAATTGAAGAGGTGGTACAATGGTTTTCGACGCCATCTGCTGGGTTCTACAATGATGACCTTGGAAAGGTCAGCAGACGCTGGGAGAAATGAATAACTCTCGATGGTGACCATGCAGAGGTCTTAAAAATAACAAATAAAAATTATGTTTCTATCTTGGTTATATTTTGGTAATATTTAAAACCCTCGTAATTTCTTTTCGCGACCTATCTTGATAAAAGAGAAAATGATAACAGCACACAGATTTCCTTCACATAAACGTAACCCCGAGGTCTGGAGTAGCCTCGGAGTAGCACAATTGTGAATATTAGAAGCAAGCGCTTTCAATTTCAGAGTCTCGACATTTTTCCCTACTCCCTCTTTGCTGCCCTTCCGTCTTCTGTTGCCTCTCCTCAGGCCGCTTTCCATCATGCAACTCACGTCGCAACGCCCTGCGTTCGCCTTCCTTCCTTCGCTCCCTTCTCCACTCCGGTCCATTTTTGTCTTTTTATCCCTCTTATCTTTTCTCAGATGGCGTAAGGGAAGCGAGCGATAGGTGTTACAATTTCAATCTCACCCCCGATTAAATAAAAACCTCAATCCATCACTTTTTTCCGTGGCCCAAAATCCTTTCTATTGCGGAGGAGCAAATAGCCAGCGGACATTTTTACGGAAGCAGTATCCTTCTTCCCTCCCTACCAGGCTTCCCTATTCTATCGTTGCGATTCGATAAATATATAGTAATATTTTCGCAAGAGTAACAAATATTATTTCTAGTGCATTATCCCTCCAGCACTGCTTTTTAAAGGGACGCCAATGATTTTTTATATAACATCAAATTTATAAACAATATTTTTAGATTATGTCAAATTTTGACATACTAATATGTAAAGGAAAACCATAGTGCGCGTATGACGTCAATTGTGTAACTGCTGCATGTATCCTCTTTTTTCTTGAATTGGGCATATAAATTCAAAATAAAGTTACTATTACTACTTCTTAAAATGTTTCAACAATATAATCGGACTTTTCTTCAACTAATTTTTGAAAGCAAACTTATGCTATCCTAAGTAACACAATTACTTGTTGCAGCGCAGTAACTTTGATTTTCAACATTATTAAGGTTGACGCCTAAGACCTACCCTACTGACATTGCTATCGTATTTTTAAATACTTTATAATACAATGTAAAGTCATCCTCCCAACAACATTATCTTTATCGATAAATTTTTATTCAAAACATCTAGGCTCCATATTTTCCAAAACGTCTTCTGTTTTCCTCATCCTTACACGCTAACTTTCCCAATTTTACAAAAGATAGAACTCTATATTAATTTTCTCCTATACTCCTATATCAATAAATTATACATTCTACGCACATAGATTCTTCTTCAAGATAACTTTTTCAACGAATAAATTGCCCCAAATCAGTTTACTTCTCCTTCACTTTTTCAATACTTTTCTCTCACTCTCGGCCAAAATACTTTCTTTAGTCTGAAATGAATTCCGTCCGAAGGGGCTAGTATACTCTTCCACTCTTTCTCAAAAAAGAAATTATACTCTGAATGAAAAATGTTCTACGATGCCAAACAAACTTGAAAAATGATAAAGGGTATCTGTATTGAAATTTTCGGGTTCAACATGTACATCATAGAAATATGGTAAGAAATGAAACTGATCTACATTACAAGACTGAGGGCATATATTAAAGTCTTATATATTATTCATATACATTCACAAAGATGAATGACTAATAAAATGTATCCGTGCCGAGGAAAAAATTTGGAATAATGAAAATAGGAATTAAAATAATTCCTCCTTGGGGTATTAAATAAATAATAATTATAGCAAAATATATAATAATAGTCAAAAGATAATCCTCAGTAACAGCAAATTATTCTAGTATATCCAGTAAGCAATTGGTATTTTTAATCAAATTTAAATCTTCCTTAGTTTATGATATGATTAAAAGTATACATTTCCTGCATTTATTGAAGATACAAATGATTATACAGTAAGTACAGTACCTGTAAAAATATTTTGTGGGTCTACATTGTATGCAAACACAACTATTTTTATTTGTCCTAAATTCTAAATTTCAATTGGAAAAGGAATGTAGCGATTTGCCAACTTCCTTCTATCAAATCAATTTATTACGAATCTATTTCAGTAAATGCCGACCCTTCATACGAATGTTAACAAGAGATGTATCCGATTATTCACAAAGTAGGCAGGGGATACTGTATTTCCGAGGTAAAATAATAAAATTTGGAATTATGAATTCATAATAACCGCAACGAGTTTTTATCCAAGTGCGATTTTATTGTTATTATTTGTTCAAAGAGTTAACGTTGACTAAACTTAATTACCGAAATTAATTTTGATAATTCGTACGAAACACAAAAAAGCAGTTTTCAATGCAAGACATTTATAGCAAAGCAAGAAGAAGGGTATAAATGCAACATTTAACGGATTAATATTAGTACTTAATATCCCATTTTATTTCTAATAATTATCTGATAAGTTTCATGGTGTCAATACATTTGTCCAATTACAAGGTTATCAAATCTCTTCCTATATATTAAAATCAACGCTAATATGTAGCAGTCCGGGTTTTACATTGTCTCCTACGAAGAATGGCCGTAAGTAATGGGATTGACATTTTTATTGAAATAATACGCTCAATAAAAAGGAAGCGACAGATATAAGTATCAATTATGCACACATGATCGTTTAACATTTTCGTCCTTAAGTTACGGGTGGTGTATTTCCTTTACTACGCTGGCAACTCGCGGGATTTTCTATTGCAGCGCATATTTTAACAGTTTACAGTGAGCAAAGTAGAACAACCGCAGTCTACAAACTACCACATCTGTATGTCTACTGAGTGTAGGTACGTTTGGATACCAAAATGGTGGCTATAGCCCTAGCCACCGCCACGCTAGGCCGAAACGTACATTACTTTCTTGAACTCTCTCGTGTTCATCAGTTTGGACATTCTGTCATTTTTCATCCTTTCTACATGGCCCAACCATGCTAGCCGCAGTGACTTGGCAAATCTAACTATGTCCTTCCCTTCTAGTAGTTCATTTATCTCCATTTTCATTCTAAATCTCCATCTCTCTCCTTCTGTGATTGGGCCATAGATACTCCTTATGATTTTTCTTTCAAATTTTCTAAGGGTTTCTTCATCCTGACTTGTTAATGTCCATGTCTCAGCTCCATAAGTTACAACGGGTCTAATAAGCGTTTTATAGATCTTCAGTTTTATATTCTTTATAGTAACCTCGTTTTGAAGAGTGTTACAATTGCAAAATATGCCTTGTTACCTTCATTTATCCTTTGGTTGATCTCCGTGGGTATCTTATTTTCATATTTAAGTCTGACTCCTAGATAGGTAAACTCCTTGACACCGTCAAACTAACAATTCCCAATTTTTGTTTTGCAGGTCCCGCTTGTTCTGAGAAGGTGACATTTTCAAGTATTTGGTCTTTTCTGCACCAACCTTAAGCCCCACTTCTTTCCCAGTGTTTTCTAAAATGTTAAACATTTCTTTTAGGTGATTCTTATTTCGTGCAATTAGTACTACATCGTCTGTATAGGCGAATCCTTGCTGAGATTTATGCACAATGGTCCCTCTTAAATTTAATTCTTTCTTTGCATTATTTAGGGACAGGTTGAATAACGTGGCTGAGAGAGCATCTCCTTGTCTTACCCCCGAGGTCATATTAAATGCTCTACTCGCTCTACCTACCCCCAATAAAGGCTTTACATTGTAATTCATGCAATCCCAATTGGACCAGTTATATTCATAACATGAGCAAATCTGCGTGTATGTCTTAAATAATTTTGAGCAATTTTTTTAATTTAAAAAGAATTCATGACATATATGCATCCCCGACTTCAAAAACCTATCATAAAATAAATATAGGAGTACAGATTATAGTATGCATTATTTTGAAAGACTCATTTATCTTCTACATTGTAGATAGGTTGAAATTGTACTCACTAATTATGGATCTAGAGACATCTTCTGCCGCCTAATTCCTTAGAGATCTCCATGTCTCCTCTTCTGAAAGAAAATACATTTTACAAAGGAGCAATTTTTTTTAATTCCATGCTTTACATTGTCTAATGTTTCACCGTTACAAAATAGCTCCACAATAATGAGAATGCATAAGGTATTGTAGTACAACTCCGATGTTTGTTCTTGTTATCCATTGAGTACTAGCGCTAGTTCCATAAATCATATAAAAGAATGCAGATACTGCAGAAATATAATTTTTCAAATTAGCAAATTTCTGAGGATATTGGGTATTTTTTCCAACACGCATTATCTATAATAGAAAAGTTAAATCCATTGTTTATTCTTTCATAAATATTGTAACCGCTTCATTTTTCCTAAATGCTTATATAAGAAATGATATTTTTTAAAGTTAGAATAAAATAGGGCTAGAATATGTCGCGTATGAAAGGTTGGTTCATTAAATTTGTCATTTAAAAAAATTAGAAGTGTTCGGAAAATATATTTGGAGTCCTTGTTGGGAAACCATTAGAGAAATCAAAACTAAACGCTCTATTACTACGGACAATTTTAGATCATATGAGTTCACTTTTCAATGTAAATCCATCGTATCCAAATTTATAATCCCCTAAAGGATCACTAATAGAAATTATTAGATACAGGAGATACACTTCGCATATGCCAAAATATGACGAGGTACTTTTTTCCTAAAATTATCCTCGATAGAAGCGCCTAGAATTCAATCCCTTTAATTCTTTTCTGATAACACTTCACGTTCTTGACTTTAGGCAATGGTTGATTTACGCGGCATGCATGAGCATGAGTGCGAACAATATTATCTTGCAATGAAATGCTTCCATATACTAAAACCAGAGTATCTAAAAATTAATTAAACACTTGGTACCTCCAGGTGCTAAGAATAGAATAGCTTTTAAGGAAATGTTTAATGAATACCTTAATCAAACTCCATTCGTCGATACCGATTTCAATGATTTTGGTAATTGACGTTATCATAAATGCAAACTTGTGACTTCTTAAAGAAAAATCCCTATCATCTCATAAAAATTAAAATTTTGGAGAACGTCGGTATGGATAACCAGCATTAAAATTATTACAAATTGCGCGAATGACTGGGATTTATTTCAATAATGCGCACTGGTTTTTCGCAAGAAAATATAAAATATTTTCCCCACTGCTGGTTACTAATTTATATGCCGGATTCACTCAAAGGATTATGCTCTTATAGCACACGTGTTCTACACATAGTGTGCGTTTTGTCAACTTACGCTGGTGCGCGTGTTTGCATACAATATTATCTTCGTCGTAGCATTTCCTACGGAAATCCTGAACAGTTAGTGGGATAGCCCTTTCCGGGAAAACCCCAATAAAGCCGCCGCCCGGTTGCTTTAAAGGGGAGTAGACGGACCAGAAGTAGCAGAGAACACTGCATAATTTCTCACTTCGAGGGAGCGGATCGGGTATCGGTCCTTCCACAGTCCAAGCACACCGCAGTCAGTCGGTAGAGGAGGAAGCGCCGCGCAGTTACTATGTCAACACAGCACGTCGTCCTAGAGAGAACGCATGCTGTTTAGGGCCAGCGACGTACAGCCAAAATCCCGAATTTAAGTCAGATTTGTAAATGCACTCCGCTTCCCTTTATCAACCGAACCAACGAACGGGCCTAGTGGATTTTAGGCATTCCCCTCCATCTTATTTTTGCGACACAGCAACTAATCAAGGAAATGTTTCATCTTTTTATGAAGGAAAAATTATTTCACTTTCTTAAAATCAATGAATTTTGAGTTTCTAATGCGAGTGTCAAACCTAATTTGAAATCTAATACATCTTTAATTCTTTTCACTAAGGTTCAAGTTCCATCAATTCTACAAGCAATTTATTGCACATTTCGACCACAATTATATTAGTTTCATAAGAAGTTCTCCGAAATCGTAATTAGTCTGCTAAGATTCTAGAAGCCCACATTTAAATATTAGTTTCTTGAAACGTTCCCCAAAATTATCAATGGACTCTAAAGATTATCGGAGATTACTTAAAATCTTATTACAGATGCGATGAATACAGAGCAAGAAATATTGGCTTCTAATTTTTTTACAATTCATAACTAATTTTTTGGAGAAATTTATTGAGCTTCATGACAATCGATAAAATGCATAAGATCAACTTGAATAGTTCTCTGAAGAACTTAAGAACGAAGATTCGCATCTCGTACAAACCGGGAACACAATTCTTTTTCTGATTATGTAATATGCATTTTTTGTCCATCTTGCCGTTGTCCGTCGAGTAGTCTATCGAGGCTCAGCAGTCCCAATAAAAGTGACAACATTCGAACAAAAATGAACATCACTTCTGTGATGCAGCCACCTTCCTCTGGTTGTTCACTTGGCAAACTACTCCCCCTCTTTCCCCTTTTCTCCCCTCACACCTATCTTAAACCAGGCTCGTCTTCCATTATCTCATTCTTCCGTTGCAATAGGTTGTCGAGCCACCGAAATTTCCAAATCAACTATGATGAGAATTTGTGACGAGCGCCAAGCCAGAAATTCCACGTAAAATCACTTCTTATATTACTAAATATGCACCCTTGTTTTACCGGAAAGTTAGCATAAAAGATAACACTGGTGAATTTTAAAACAAATTTATAATTTTTCCCCACACCTTGAACCCATTTTGTGAACCATTTTAGCAATATTTTTAAATTACATGTCATATGGTCATTCTGAAACTTTTAAAAGACTTTGTTCGCCAACTAGAATTTTATTTTTTTCTGATATTATAAGCCACTGATATTAACAAGGATCATAGAGAACTAGTGGGTCGCGGTAGTCCAGTGGGGAGAGCGCTGGACTGCTGACCAGAGGGTTCCGGGTTCGTTTCCCGGGCTAGGCACCCTGGGCACCTGCAGCTCCACCCAAGCTAAAGTGATTTTTCGGGTACCAGGTCTTCCTGGGAAACCATAACCGGCACAGGGAAAAGCACTGGCCCCCCTTCCCTGATGTGTGAATTTCACACGCCGTATAGGGCTTAGTACTGGGTGAACCTACTAAACCGACCTTCGGGTTGATTACTGTGTTTATGGTTTTTTCTTAATAAAGAACTCTCTATTAGATACGCGGATCCGTTTTAAAGAAACTCGCCTTCATAAAATGGGTGGTGGGTAAATGTAATGAGAAAGTTAAAGAGAGGTGTTATTTTGCTCAAGTTATACCTCATTTGGAATATGCCGCAAGTATTTTGGATCCTCGGGAGAAATTTTGGCAAAAAGAATTAGATAAAGTCCAGAGAAAATCCGCCAGATTCGTTAAAAATTGTTATTATAAGAACACAAGTATGGCAGGTCGCTAAAGGGATTTGGACTGGGAGCCACTTGAAGTACGAAGAGAACAAGCGAGACTTAGACTTTTAAGAAGGTTCAGAACAAACGAGTATAACGATGGCATTAAAGGAATTATAATAGCCCCACACTATTTAAGTAGATCAGACCACAAAGATAAAATAAGGGAGATAGATTCCAGTACAGATCGATACAAATGCTCATTCTTTCCCCGAACAATCAGAAATAATAACAGTAAGAAACCAAAGTCACTTTAGAAATATTAAAAATATTGACTATAAAAATCGGAACAAAATTAAACATTGCAAAGATATTAGGTATATTTGTAGGTGCATGAGTATGTTAGTTGGTAGTTTGAGTGTTAGCATGTGTGTGGGGTGTAAGCGTTCGTGCATGAATGTATGCCATGTTTTGTTTGTGCATGTTATAAATTTGTGGATTTTGCATGCGGTGTTCTTTTCCTTGTTTAATTACGGGTGGTGTCCTAACACCCCCTGCCACACGGCCTTGCGGCGGTTTGCGGGGTATTAAGTAGATGTAGATAGAAAAAACTTCTAACAATACTGTACACTTCTGCTAATACAAAGTTCAAATAATTATTTGTAGAGAAAATGGCTAGATAGCTCTGGGCAAATTATAGCATTGGAATAAAACTAGATATGGAGATGATAAATTAAATTATATACGCAGATAACCAAGCTTCATTTTCCCACTTTAGCGATAAATTTCAACACTCTTCGGTAAATTATTACATCCATCATTGAGCAAGGCATGATATTAAGATAAATATATGTATAGACATGAAAATAAGGAGATTACCGACAAAAGGGAAAGCTTTCGCGAGCATCAAAGTAGGAGTGCATAAGTTACACCAGAATTGATAGGCATGAGTAGCATTTTGGTGGAAAAAAACTAATTGTAGCTGTAAAGACTTTATAAATACAGGTTAATGCCTTTGTTAGGGAAGAAATTCCTCTTGTAAGAGCAGGGAAGAAGGGCTCAAAGTAAAGCAAATCCAACATTATAAAATACGGTAATATGCAGCGAAGCACTATTCACCAAAACCGATATTTCACTCCATGAGATGAGGGTAGGTTAGCAAATTTTCAAACTCGAATATAGAGAAGATAAGTTTAATAGAAAATAAGGTAAACGAAGGAATGTTAGCGATGGTAGGGGGAGAGTAGAAGCATTTGTGGGAAATTTAAACTTCGCGAAAAAATGAATGGAGAAGACATGGGTTGACGAAGGCTTTGAATGTTGGGTGAATAGATGAAAAGGGAGAAAACGAAAGGAAAAAAAGCAATATAAACTACATGAATCGGAGCAGAAAGTGTAAAGAACTATTTCAGAAATAATAAGTATGAGACAATTGAAGGTTGAAGGGTTAAGTTCTTGGTGACGACGCTGGACACCCTAAGCTTCTATCGGTCTCCTTTATTACTGCTCGCCACGGCAAGTGTGTGTGACAGAGGTGATTAAACACTAATCATGGGACATTGCATTCGATTCAGTGCACCTATCATCCTGAAATATTCAAGGTACGAACTGATTCAGCACATCTATTCTTCCGAAGAAAAGAATTAAATGCCAAGCTGACCAACCCCCGATACAATCTTCATAAATACAACCAAAGCAGTATCTAAATAGTGCTCGTTAATTTCATACCCATATCGTCCTTCCTGGGGTAGCAATGAGATCGAATTGAACGAGTTACAGCACTACCAATGGTTTAATCAATGGGCGTCAAAATGTGAACGAAACGAAACGTTTGTACTATTGGGTGAGACAGTTCGAGGAAGAAAGTCATTTGAACAGTTTTCCCAGGGGACAAAAGGTTCACCTGCACGAGGGTTATCGGAGTCCCTGGAATGAGAACGACATCGTTACAAATATGTACAAATTTATAAATAAAAACACTTTTGAGAGGATAGCGAAGTTTTTAAATGCCAGTTTGCCGGAAAATTAATGATCACAGAGCTTAAACGTACCTCGTATATCGCTTACGAAATCCAGTTACGGAAACGTTAATTCTACCTATTATTACAATAAAACGCTCTCCCCATACTACCATATCTAGGCTTTTAAATTGCTTGAGGAAAGAGCTTTCCTCGCTATAAATGTAACCTAGAAAATATGTTGCATTCCCATTGTGTTTTAACTTCATTGATGCAAAAACTACCTAAACATCCTTCCGAAAGTATTGAATTCCATTCCTCATTTTTCCAATCCTTAGAACTAGTTACACGACATGGAAAGAACTTTTTTTTTAAAGTTTACTTTAACAGGAAAAATATTGTGGAAAAATGAGGCAACTAAAATAAATGGTAAAATATGATGCTACACGAAATGATAACACATTGCAATCAAATACATTTTCATTCCGTTTAAGTTCACCGTTCTCAATTTCATTATCCTCCAATTAAAAAACGATTCAATGGCCACATTATTTTGAATATAAAGCTAGTGGGTTGGTATGAATAAATTTAGCGCGATGATACCTCATGAAGACTATTCAAATTACCGATACCGTTACCATTCTTCAGATTTTAATAAATTTTCAAATACGGATTTCAAAATAATATCGTATCTATAAATTGATGAAGAAAATAGGGCAAGTGTAGCAAGGATGAATTTTTGCTCCCCTTAATACAATAATTGAATAAACCATTATGAATTTGCAAATAACTATACAAGAAAAAAATTTAAATTTTCACTTTAAGTCGCGCCAGAAAATTAAATATTCTAGAGAGCTATTTTACTGTAATCGTTTCTCATGAATAAATTACTACGAAGACTTTTTACACATATCTTTAAAATTCATGGGAGAGTAATTGACTATGCCATACAAAATGACCAATTTTCAAGGGTACAGAAGTTAATGGGAGCTACCGGTGACAAAGCAATTAGAAGAAAGAAAATGGAAATAAAATACACTCCGGTTCCCCGTGAACAAAATTTCATTGACACTTTCAGAAAAAATAAGTAATCGGGTTGACATTTTAACTTTAACGGCTAAATTGACTGATGCCCAAAAAAAAACAATTTTCTTTGAAATTTTAATACGGTTGCCTTTTAATCAACGCTCTGGTCCATACGAATAAATATGAAAAATTGTACCCAAAAATTATGAGTTTACCATGCTTCTGCACTGTCAGTGTTTCCATTGATAATCTTTAATTTGTCATATTGCAAGTGGATGAATATTTGATCCTACAAGAGACGAATCATCTATGGAATGGTGAAAATGTTGTAGTATGCATATCACATGTTGTGTCAGAAAAACAGGAAACTCTTTTACTATATTGACAAAGATTTTTTTCATTTTCGGTCCATGCTAGAATTGTGGAAATATTAACCATCATTTTACACAAAAATTAGGTTTCCTTATTTAAATAACGTAGGATAAATATGCGTTAATTGTAGAAAGTATATTTTTCCTGATTTCACCATTTGTAATTTATTCCTTTCCGAAAAAATAGTGCATTCCCATCAGGACAGAATTGGGGACCATAAACACCTCGTGTAATAGGAATCTCTACTTTCTGCGTCGTGCCTAAATTCACATAAGACAGTTATTAGCTTTTTACACAATTTGGCAGTGTCCTTTAAATAAGATAGGCACTGTACTACTCGGAAGTTCTACTGCTTGGAAATAATACTACTCCTACATATCTTACTGCCACTTATAATTATTTTTACTCAACGTCTATATATAACATGAAGCACCCAAACAAAATAATAGTCAAATTTTATGTGATGTACATAGGCATGCGTGAGATTATATGTAAGAGTGTTTGCGCAGTGAGCGAAGACATGTATGTACCAATATATATTAGTATCACTGGTGATATCAATAACACTTCCAGCCACACGGTACGGTATTGCATAGCCACTTGCAAGGTATTGTGTAGATGAGATGCATATACGCATCCATTCCACTCTAAACGAATTCAGTATGTATAGTAGGTATTCCTATATTCTCAACATACAAGCTTTATTTAAGAAAATATGATCATTGAAATAATGAATAACTATTCAATCGAATTATTTATGAGGATTATTAGTTCTTAAATTATGACAAAAATAGGGTCCTAATGCAGGGGTCCTTATTTTGGCCTTTGAGCCCCTAGAAATAATATTAATAATATTAATAATAACTTTCCCAGGAATAAGACCCGCCTACTAACAGAACCTTCGACCTTTAGTAATTTCACCTCTCAATTATATCCTTTACTCAATGCTTCATATAGTATCAAAGGTCAAATATTCCCCCTTGCGAGCCACTAAAGAGCTATATACATACACTATGTCACACATTGCCTCATATTGATATTGCGTGATGTACAATATTTATCCGTCCCCATTTCCTGAAACTGCCCATCTGTAGCATGTCACTCAACAATAATGAAATGGTTATTTCTTATTTTAAAGTTTTTTCTCCAAGTTTATAAGAAATAAAAACTATTCCAAGCACTTTCCTGCGTAATTTCCTGGACACGAAATAGGTACAAAAATGCACGAACACCCTTGAGACTTCATTAAGCATCGTTAACAAGAGCTCGGCAAATGGAGTATTCAAATTCGCGACACCGGCCACAAAGCTCCATTTGCCCTCGCTACAAAATAATACAGAGCGGAAGTCGCCTTAACGACAGGCGAGCTTCCTCCGCCAGGAAATGAACCCGACTAAATGAAAAATTCAAGACCCTGCATTTGTGTGTTTTGAAAGCGAAATGAAACCAAGCGGCAAATTAAGCTTTCATTTCCTTGCAAATGAACGGCCAGCGAACTAGCCAGCCGCAGAGAGACCGCGTGTTCGAGTCTCCTTCCTTTATGTTCCAATGATACGCGAAAAATCGGGCGTTTCCATCGATCGCACCAGTGTTCTGCACTGCGTTCATTTTACGTCTCACTTTTCATCTCTGGTTGCCAAGTCCGTCGTGGTAGTTATTTAAAAATAATAAAAGAACAATTTCATTTATTCATATATCTCTACATTTGGAATCAACCGTTATTTTCTAATTAAATGTAAAGTTCTATAGAACCTATGGTAGTCACTATCATTTTAGCTGATAGTACAATTCATTTTTTGGGGTAATTAGGATACATTTCATACTTCAAGTGTAAATAGCATAAACTGATGCATACTGTTATTTTCAATGGATGCTTAATACATGTAGTCATTGTTGCATAGAAACAACTTTGAATAAAAAACAGTTACTTAGATATCCAGACATGCATAATGAAATAATAATACGAAAATGTTCACATTATATTTAACCGACAATAGTTTTGACAGCTTTTTTCACCATCAAGGTGATTAACACTTTGTAAACATTTACGTTTATGCCATAGTACGAGGGGTGGTAAAAAAACGAGTAAAATAAGTAGGTCGCAGATTTTTTTCTCCCACCCCTTCAAAGTTGATACAAAGAATAAAACCATTTTACTTTCCACCTAAATGTCATTAATCACCGAACATAGTTTTAAGGTTAGATATTTAGAACTTACAGTATGTCTATAAAATAACTTGCTAACGTTTAAAATGTCATCAATGTGGTAAATAAGAATCCTGTGGAAAAGGACGATACAAACGCTATCTGAGATAAACGAAATTAAATAAGCTATATGGCTCCAACAATTAAATTATAAGCAAATGGAAAGAATATGAGATGAACCGTGATATAATTATAGCATTATTGTTCACTGTGACTTCAAAAGTATGGCACTCCTTACTTAAACTGAAATACTAAAAGCATCTTGTTTCTGATCGGTTACTTTTAATTAAGTCCTTATTCAATTTCGTAAGTAAACGTTACAAGTTTCACTATTGCCAATTTTATTGCGACCTCAGTGGCAAGAGTTGAGCATGTTCCTTCGAGAGGTTTTTTTGAGCCGTAAATCACATGTCCACCAAATGCATTTATTAAGCGCTACTTCATTTTCACCTATGAATAGCAAGCTATGAGGGGACGCAGGGAGCTCTCATCATCAAATGAGAAGAAACGAAATTGTACAATTGTTGAGTCTGGAGTTCACTTCATAAAAGGAAATGGATGCGTCGTCACTTGCATCAGAGCACAGGATGAAGTCACAAGCCATGCTCTAATCTAGTAATTATGTATACTAAAGTTTATCATCAAACTAATATACGTCGTAGACACTTCGGGGCTGGTCTTGGGCCGTGCTCCTCAATTTTCTCGGATTTGTAACAAAATGGAGTGATCATTCAGCTACCCTCAATATAATTTACTGTTTTAAAACTATACCTTAACAAAGGAATGAAAATAGCCAACTTTACTAGAAGTTTAAAATCTACAATACTGAAAGACGAACAACGAAAAAAGTTACGGAGTAATTCAGATTTTTAGTTCCCATTCGAACACTTAACTCTCAAAGGTATTGGCCATAAAATGGTGACAGACGAAACTGTGTGAAATAGTCCCGAAAGTATGGATGGATGTTTTATTGAAGTTAATCAAATTATTCTCCGCTTAGAAAATATTTCCTACTTAACTGAAGAAATAAAAACCGTAAACACTCCCCAAACTACCAGAACTGAACTTCTGTAGCCCAATTACGTAACTAAATATATGCTAGTAAAATGCTTATACTGCCTCATGTTAGTAAATATAAATAATTAGGTACGTGTACAAAATAAATCATTGAAAAAGATTGAGCAATATGATGAAGTGTGAGAAAAATTCCCAGTTTAGTAATTACATTGATATCATACCCGGAGTTTGACAAAAATAAATTAATTAAAATTTCTCATCCCACGCCTTTGCAAGCATCGGCTTTAGAACCTAAGCGCCCTTTTACAGATATATTTAGCTAATGAACATTAATACCGGCATTAAAAAATCAAATAAGGATAATTTCAAAAACTTCATTTTTCATTAAGCATAACAAGTGTATAATAACCGTATATGTGCTGTTTTTTAATATTTAATCCCGTATACACCTTTAAAATAACATTCTTTTTCCAATTAATTCATCTGAACATGATTTTATATCTGAACACTGCCCAAAATTTTAACTTTCTTCTTCAATTTGGAACGCTTACCTAACATATTCATCAACATTTCAGTGCCTCCTTACAGTCCATTTTTATTATTTCTTCTCCATTAATTATTTTCTGCCTAATCCAAAATTTCCCCCTCTTACCTACCCTATTCCCCCGTCTTTCACATATTCCTTTCACTTCTTACATATTCATTGTATTCCCTTCGCCCGATTAGATATCCACTCCTCAAATACTTTCATAAACACGTTACATAATCTTTGCTCAAGAATCATATCTCTGAAAAAAACAATCCACATCAAATTCAACGCTTCTGTCGTTCCAAGTGAAATCATTTCTACAAAAATCTTGTATCGTTTCACAAAGAAATTAAAATAAAATACCGGTTAACAATTACCTCCTCATTCTAAAAAATTATTTTCTTTTTCTCCAATTGTCTTCAGCAACCTCTTTTTTTTGACTAATGTACTACCAAGCCATATTAATTTTTCTAAGTGCCGTTTGCATTCAATGCCACAATTATTTCGTTTTGCGTTATTCATTGAATAAAATAACATAAATGCATAGTTTTACGATTAATATTCCATCACTAAATGAAACGTCCTGAAATTGTATCTAGAGGTAACCAATAGTAGACAAGCGCATTTCAGTAGATGTTAAATGAAACTCGAAGACGGTGAGTTCAAAAGTGTGACTTGTGTGTTCCTGTAGACAGAAGTTAATTCCACAGTCTCATATTACATCATGCATGGAAAACCAAATTGATAACTTGACTTTTGACAAAAAAGTATTATCCCAAGGTAAGGCTTTACACATTGAGGTAATCACTATAGCAGTTGCGCCATATCTTTGACTATACATACAGTGACTTTCATCAATAACGGAAACAATTATATGAAGGAGTGAGCTAAGTAAATATGACGGTCAGATAACCTCGGTGATACGCTGTATTTACTATAAGGAGGTACATAAATCTAAAGGCCAAAAAGTCTTCTACCAATAACTGAAACATTTACAATTTTTACGTCACAACTATATTTTATTAAAAATACTCGGGACAATTGTTTGAGTAACAACTCAATTAAAAAATAAAATTCTTAGATTATTTATTTCGAGTGTTTTTATGAATGATTGAAAATATTTTTTTAATACAGTAAAGGAAAAAATTAATCACACAAAACTCGTCACGAGCAGGATTCAGGATAATTCCAAACGCAGGCATACGTATTTTTGTCAAATAAACCTTAAAGATTGTTTCATATAAACACACTAAAAATCGTTCATGTTTATCACAAGGAAAGTGAATAAGATTTATAAATTGAAGTTGAAATAAACGAACTTTTGAATGTTCCACAAAAAATATTTGGTTTTTCAATTGCTCCGCATTTCTGTATGGACTATTCCGTTCCCAACCTGTTCAAACCTTTCGGGTAGTTTTGGTTGAATAAAATCAGTAAAAAATCTAGGGAAAGTTTCATAAGAAAAAAATTTAAAACAGCATAATTACGAGTATTGTCGTATATTCCTTCCCGCCCCTCCCATGGACTACAACCTTGTCGTAGTGAAGGGGCTTGAGCGTTTCGACGACCCCTAAGGCTATACTGGCGAAAACAATGATAATTACTCCTCATAGATTCACCCATGCCAGATAGGTCGAAGGTTACGAGCAAGGTAGTCCACGCAACGTCTGTTCCTCGGTGAGGCGGCGACAAAGGTGGTGGTATCACATTAAAATCACTATTGAGGAAGGCAACGGGAATCCACTTCAATTATCATTCCCAAGAGAGTAATGATGGACAAATGAGAGAACATGAGTCCTGGCAACTACGGAACCCGGCTAAATCAGCCGTAAGTCGTGCCCGGCAGCGGGAGAGGCAAGGCTTCCGCATTAGTCATCTCACGAAACCATTGATAAAGAAAACATACAGCAGGAGGACAGAAGATGCAAAAAAAAGGACACCAATTTATTTATAATAGGAACTTCGAACGTTAAGAAAATGAAAAGGGACAATTAGAGAATATTTAGCGAGAAATGGAAAGAGGAAATATTTAAAGATATTTTAGGTTTTGTCAGGTGACATGGAAGGATAGCGGGGACTATTAGAATAATAGTCATAGATAATATTCAGCGGCGGGAACGAGACCAAACGAGGGGATACCATTATACTGAATAAAGAGGTAGGAAGAAGCGTACTCAATATAGAACGCATGAAATATAACTGGCAGAGATAAAAGAAAAACTGAAGAACTTGGTCATTTTTCAGGCATACATGCCCCCGAGCATCATAAGGACCAGGTAGAGGACATAATCGCGTGAGTTCCTGCATACAAATATTTGATAGTGATGGGGGATTGGAATGCGATGGTAGGTGAAGGAAGAGATGGTGATGAGGTGGAGACTACGGTTTAGGCACGAGGAATAACCGCGGGGAGAAAGGAGACAACTGTATTTCATCACCCAACATTTGTTTGGACACCACAATATGGAGAACGCAGGTATACATAGAAAATGCCAGGTAACTCAGAAAGGTATCAGCTAGATTATATTCCGGTTAAACACAGATTCAGTATCGGTGTGATCAATTCGGATGTAAATTCTGCGGTTTCCTGGGTTAGAGCGTTGGACTACTGACCGAAGGGCCAACGGCCCGGGTTCGATTCCCGGGGAAGTTTCTCTGGGCACCTACAGCTCCCCAAAAGCTATGTGATTTTTCGGGTACCAGATCTTCCTGGGAAACCATAATCGGCACAGCGAAAGGAACTGACCCCCCTTCCCCGGCGTGTAAATTTCACACGCCGTCGGGCTTAATACTGGGTGAACTCTACCGTCAGCTACCTAACCGGCCTTCAAAATGGTTACCGTGTTAATATATATATATATATATATATATATATATATATATATATATATATATATATATATATATATATATACATATACAGGGTCGGCCCCAAAAGTGGTAGGACTAATTTTTTTTTTTACAAGAATTTTACTGACGATATACTTACATCGACTTAATAATCTTTCAAGTATGCTCCTTGAGCTGCTACACACTTAGTATAACGTTGCTCCCATTCCCCGTACGCCCGCTGGAAATTTTCTTTGGGGATGCCGTTGATGACTCTCGTCGAAGCCTCTTGAACGGCCTTTATCGAGTCAAAATGTCGTCCCTTGAGCGTTGTCCCTTGAGAGTCTTTTCATCAGGGGGAAGAAGAAGTCCGGTGGTGCCAGATCGGGAGAATAGGGCGGGTGCGGCAACGTGGCAACGCCGTATTTGGCCAGGAGCTGTCTGACGACGAGCGCGCCATGGCACGGCGCGTTGTCATGATGAAGCACCCAGCAGTTTGCGATAGCCGGTCGGACTCTTTTCACGCGTTCTCGGAGGCGGGTGAGCACCTGCACGTAAAAGTTCGCATTCACAGTATCCCCTGGTGGGACAAACTCCTTGTGAACCACTCCATGACGGTCGAAAAACACAATCAACATCGTTTTGATTTTTCATTTGCTCATGCGAGCCTTTTTTGGACGTGGGGACGCGGAAGTGTGCCATTCCGCGGATGGTCTTTTCGTTTCGGGGTCATATTGAAAAACCCATGTTTCATCACCAGTTATCACATTGTCCAAACAATTTACATCTCGGTGCAAATTGGCTAACACTTCTTCGGAAATGCGCACACGCGTTGCCTGTTGGTCGACACTCAGAATTTTCGGCACCATCTTGGTGCACACCTTGCGCATGGCCAAATCCTGTGAAATAATGCGTTGGACGTTGGATGCAGACAGACCCAACTGGTATGCAATTTCTTCACTGGTTAAGCGTCGGTCTGCGTTCAGCAGTGTCCTCACTCTGTCCACATTCGTGCCGGTTCTTGCCGTCGACGGCCGTCCGGAGCGATGGTCGTCTTCAACGAGCTCCCTACCCTCTTTAAACAGCTTGTGCCACTCAAATACTGTGGAACGGCTTAAGGAAGTGTCCCCATAAGCCTGCTTGATCATATCGAGGGTCTCAGTTGCCGTCTTCCCGAGTTTCGCACAAAACTTCACGGAATAACGTTGCTCTAAATTCAGATTCATTTTGTTTTTCGACGCGGACAGAAAACTTTCTTCACTAAAAACGGTGTCCTCACTCAACGACAGCACGCAGGCAACTGAGGTTGGTGTCGGTCTGTTGCTAAGAGCCCCCTCCACCTTACCCTGCCAGGCAGACCCGGTGTGTGTGTGTATACACATAAATATATACATATGTATTAATATAATAGATACAAAATATTAATTCATTTACGTCATCGAGCAGCGGCAAGTAAATTTTCGCATTTGCGCATTCTATCTCTAGCCATTATATCACATGCAAACGTATATAATGATTTATGCCGACAGCTGAGTAAGCGCTTCGCACATTATAAACAGCTGCTGCAATAGTAAATAGGTTGATTGTAGACGAGTCAAGCCCAACACGTACGAGAGTATTATCATCATTTCTAGGGTCTCATAGACATGATAGGAACTGAATATGTTGATGTTATATTGACAATATTATCAAACGGCTAATTAGAGTTCTTCCAAAGGTTGCCGACCAGCAGTACTAAAAAAAAGTGAAGATTCATTGAATATTTTTAAAATGAGAACACTCGTGTCTCTACTTATTAAATGACCCTCGTACATCACGAAATAATTATTGCTGTTAAATAAATCATTGAACTTTGGTTTTCAGGTTAAAACATAAAGAATAGTAATGTTTATTTGGAATAAACATTAGAATTGTTGAGTGACTGGGTACTTTATTTTTTATTTTGATCGTTTGTAACAATAATTATAAGTGCCATTAATGCGTAGCGTAGCAGTACTTCGACTAGTAAAAGTAGCTACCACACTTACGAGAAAATGCCAAATTGGGAATTGAAAAAAACACACAGGTTTACGCACTCAAAAATATTAAACTTATCAAAGTAGCATTAAATATAAAAGAATATAACCTTTGCTAACTTTAGGCGTAAATTTTATCACATTTGGTGAAGCTTCCGATATTTGAAATATCAAATACTTGTCAGTCCTTTGAGGAAACGATGTACGTGGCTGATAAAACATAATATTATTAGTGCGTTTCAATGTTGTTTATTTCCGCTTTTTCTTGTCTCTCATCTGTTTTTAAAATCAACCTATGTTTATTACGGTTCTTTGATCTTTTTTCATTACTTTTTTCCATTTTATTATTTCTACCCTTATTTCTTTTTCTTTTCGATCCTTTTAAAATAAATGCCGTACTACAAATATTTACATTCTGTCGTTTATGTTTTTGCAAATTTTCATTTTCTTTATTTTCCCTCTCTTCGTGCTTTCCCTTATATGATTGTTTTAAAATATAATTTCAAATTCATTCATCACTTTTTTGTATGTTTTTCCTGGATGACGTTTTTTTTAATTTTCCCGGCCTACATCTGTTGAGACCATCATTTGTCCAGCAAACAACTGACTCATCTAAGTGCACTGTCTTCAACAATCTATATCTTATAATTTACCACCTTAATTACTGTAGGAGATATGCTTCAACTACTGAAACACTCGCAGTAATCTTCTCGGCTGAAATTCAATCAGCTCAAAAAAATTCAGATGAAATATTTCTTATTGCCCTTACTCATAGGTGCACAACGATAGGAAGAACATCCCGAATGAATCATTCTTTCAAAATTTATGTAAATATCTTGCAAAAACCTTCCATGACAATTTTCTCCGGTGAAATTAGACAAATATGCATAATTAAGTAATTGAATTAATCTCATATTTTATGAAGCCCCTATTTCGTTTCTTTGTTTACGAAGATGATAATTTCGGTAATTTGGACTTGAGCTTCAAAGAATACGTTTAAATAAGAAATTTTTAATATTATAAGAGAAGGCAGGTTAAATATTTTCCTATGTCAACCATAAAATAATAAAAAAGAAAATAAAGTTTCTCTGGGACTTCAGCAATATATTGCCTTCTGCATCCTACAAAAATCCTTTACGCCCAAATTCAAGGGTTCCAAATTAAAAATTTTTAATTGCTGTTGCTTTTTTACGGATTGCTTCGAAAATTCTTTACTTAACTAAATTCTTATTAAGTAACGATTCCTAATGTATTTTGCATCAATTATGCCATTATTTTCATAATTATCTAATAAAAAAATAATTTCCCATTTAGCAGGCGGGATTCAGCCTTACATGCCAAACAAAATTAAATTTTGATTTGAATGACGAACTTGATCGCCGACAAGATCTGTTCGTTGAAGTATATTATTTATCGTTTCTTGATAAAATTTCAATTTCATGTCAATCAAGAAATAAATATAACATACAGTTTTAAATCTTAAATTTGCACACTGAGAAGTTAATAAATGAGATCAAGGAAAATGTGTAGGGCGGCGAACAGATATACTGAGAAACAATAAACATAATGTAATTAATATGGTAATGGTCAGCAGTGAACACAGGCAAGAAAAGCTTCAATAAAGTATATGTGAAAGAATTTTCCTACATAGGCGGTAAAATAATAGCTTTGGATAAATAAAAATAATGAGTAGTAAAGAAGGTTCAGTAAAGAAGGAAATAGTATGGGTAGTAAAGAAGGTTTCTTTAAAAAGAAACAACTGCTATCGGCAAGTAATACCAGTCTAGACAAAAGTAAGAAGGCTATACATATGGTATACTTTTCCGGATATGGGCGATAGACGTAGCAGAAGGAACGCTAAAAGCAATTGGACAGGTATATTGCATAAGAATGATGCAAATATATAGGCATTGCATAAGAATGATGCAAATTAAATGAGCTACCTAAATAAAAATTTGGAAGTATTACGAATAATGGGAGGAGAGAGAACAATATGGATGATTGAGGGAAAAGAGGGTAACTACGTGTAATCGGATGCAACTTGCGAAGTTTACTGAAGCACTTAATTGAGGAAACCATTAGAAGGAAGAAATAAATAGGAAAGCAAAGGAGGAAATACAAGATCTGTCCCAAAAGATAAAGGACTGAGTCGATTAAAAAAATGCATTGCCAGAATTGATGAATTCCCTCAAAAGTCTTCGAAGTAGCACTATTGTGCGTCCATACACCGCCGCCAACGGGTTCTCCACGCCTTGTACGCCATCTGGAATGTGGTGTCCGGAATGCTACTAAGCTCCCTCGTCACGGTCTGTTGTAACGCTTCCACCAGGCCGCGCTATCGTCCTTTCAGCACGGATTTGAGACGGGGGGAGAGGAAGGAGTCTGGTTTATATTTGAAACCTCACTCACATGGTCGAGAAGCTCTTGGCAGATCCGCGTGCGAGTTTCCTTTTGAGCGTCCGAGAGCATTCGCGGCACCAACTTTGCACACATCTTTCGCATGCCCATATTTTCAGTCACAAGTCGATGCACATCACTTCTAGGGATGCCAAGTTCATCATAAACCATGCGAGCACTTAATCTGTGATCCCTGTTTAACAAAGCCTTCATATTTGCAAGATTTTCATCACTTTTATAGGTCGAAGGGCGTCCTAAACGTTCAGCGTCTACAGAATCTTCTTTACCCTCCCGATACCACTTATGCCACTCAAAAGCACCCGATCTACCAATAAAGTTATCAATATAAGCTGCCTTGAGCTTGTCATTAGTCTCTTTGCCGGTTTTGCCCAGTTTCTCGTAACATTTTAATGCCGCAGCGCTGTTTCAATAACTGGTTCGTGACGTAGCGTAACGAGTTAACGCTATAGAGGTTCCGCAAACGAGCGATCCGCACTCTGCAAAGCCTGGGAGCCAACAAGGCCTACGGCGTTTCCTGACACTCCCCTCCCTCGAATATAGCTATAGAAACCGCCACCCATTCGTCCGTCCTTCCGTCTATCCGGGAAAAAAATAAGTCATACGACTTTTGGGACAGACCCTGTACAGATAAATTACGACAAGAAGGTGATATAAGACGAACAATGAATTATGAAGGTATATTAAGATGAGCAGCATGAACTAGGTTACTTCTTTAAATATATTTTTCGATTAATAAAGCTATTTCTAACGACGAACGCATCTATATAACCCGCTAAAATGATGAATTTATGTTCCAGAATTAGAAATAACAAATGAATGAAGAGCAAATGCGCAGGCCAAATCTGGATTGCACTAATTCGTCACCGTTTCGTGATATCATTAAGCTTTTGCGGTCGAGCCGTTAAATGGGGCAATCTGAACGTATTCTGTAACCAGGAAAAAAAATAAACGCCTTCACTATTCAGACTGCAAAGTGGGACCACAAGAGGGAAATTTCGAGCACGTAAACCAGTTCTTCAACTCCTTGACGATTCGTCGAGCGGCTGCATAAAATGGGGTGGCTGCTTTCCTTTCACCTCGCCTTCGGCTTTTGATTGAAACGTGAAGGGTAAAAAATTAAAAGGAGACAAATCATTTCATCCTACCCCAGCCTCTATTTTTCTGACATTTTCGACGCCGGTTTTCCACCCGTGTTCTTAAGCCTGGGGGTGAAAAAAGGAGAAGAGCGGGGATAAAAGGCGTTTTCCGACGCCTGGGTCACGAAACGAGAGAGGTAAAAAAAAGGGGGAGAGGGTGAAGGAAAAAGGGACCTTTATTATTTTTCACTTATCCGCAGCCTCCCTTCGGCACGGAGCCATCTCCCTGGCTCCGATTGCCTCTCCCGCTTGCCTCTCTTACCCGCTCACTCCCCATTGCACCCACCGAATCCCCGACTCCCCCCATCACACTCGCGCGTGTATAAATAAAAAATCGCCAGTGTGGAGCACGCACTACTCATCCATCCTCCTCGACCAGAGCGCGGAATAATACGTCCCTCCCCAACCGCAACCTTCCCTCCCAACACACCACGCAGCATAAAATACATCCCGCACTACTCCCCCGGAGAAGAAAGAAGAAACAAACGTTTTTCCGGGTCGGATATCGCAATGCCGAAGGACGGAAAACAAACGGACAAAGGGTAGGAGGACGGTGGGAGAGTGGAGGGACAGTGCACAACACTAATGCGTCCAGCCCACACAAAATGGCAAATGACGTTAAAATAAGCACGCGATAAAGGCCTCCGCAATGACACGTGCAGAAGCACGACTCTTCAGCCGGGATTCGGGCGCCGATTTTTGGACATAAAATGGACATCGAACGGAATGGGGTCACCTCACGTGCGTCATTTCGGGGCGTAACAGAGGTAGTCAAAATTCACTCAGCGTAGGCCACCGACATTTTAAAAGATTCGATTCAATTATTTTTTTTTTGAACTCTCATAGCTTTTTAGGGATGATCTGCTCCACTACGCGCACAACATTTAGGGGGAATTTAATCCTTCAGACAGTTGAAATTCCTTTAACTAGTACTTCTTAGGCCGAGATACCACGCCCAAATCTATAAATTGACGGATATTTTTTTAGCATTATTCCATCCTGCCCTTTAATACGGCGCGAGTGAAAGTTTTTTGCTGCAATCAATCCGTTTGGTAAGATGATAGAGTAATTCAGTGAAACCAGACTTTTCTTCAAATGCACACAAGATTTATCACAGGCTACGCACGTAATAATTTACTATCTTTCTGCAATCTAGTTTTTTTGCAGTGATATTGTCACAGTTTCCACACATTTCTGTGACTATGGTTTCTTTGGAAGTAAGTTCATTCAAACACTTTATACATTACGCAAAATCTAAAGGTCATAGTTAGCAATCAGAGAAATTTCTATCTTGAGATCAGGGCCTAAATATTTATATTTATAAGAATATAAAATCACGCAGCCTCTCTAAATTTATTAATGAAATGTAAATAAATTTATAATTCCACGAAACAATAACTTTTGTCTTCTCGTTAAAAATCAACGAGTCGTCTGAGTCTTTGTATAAAAACTACATATTTATCTCTGCCTGCAAAGTTTCTTCTCGTTTCTTTATAGTAATTAAATTCCATTACGAGAAGTTTATTCTCAATATTCTTAAAGTTGATACTCGAAATATTGGAAAAAATAAGGGCGTAGTTAAATTTCTCCTTATGAAAAAATACACACATATAATCTGATTCGTTATTTAAAATTTTCTGTGAATATCTTTTACCAGAAGAGAAAAGTTTCCCTTTCCCTTAGGGGAAACTCAGAAAAAAACTATCACAAATATTGCTTAATGCATATTTAATAAGTTCTCGGAATTAAATATGATGAGATAATATTAATTAATAATTTCTCAAATATCTAAGGGCAAAGTTAAATTCACACTCATTTATCTCTATTTATTCATTTAAAGTTCGTCCACAATCACAAATGCAGGCCAGGCATTTTGCAATCACATTACCCATAGCTCTAAGTGAAAGAAAACCCACATGGGGTGGAATAGAACCCGTGGCCAATAGAGCAATAAGCAAGTGCGTTATCTCGCCGCTACTAAACCTGGCTGTAAATTAATGCTTGCATGTAAATGACAAAACCAGATCCATTACGGATTCAAGAATGAAATTTAGGCAATCTGAGGGGCATATGCTATAATTATTTGGTGTAAGTGATACAACCATACTAGATAGATTTTTAATCGAGAAAATGTCCCTTAACAAGTAGATTATTGCCTCGGTGATGGGTAAATGTTTAGTATATGACGGAAAAAATAACTTTAAATCATACTTCTCCAAATTATAAAATTTTTTGCACAGCTAATGAGCTACATCCACCACTATTTCCAAGTTTCAAACAAGCATGTCTCCCAGTATAATACCAGCATCTCCTTCATCGTTAATACTACATTCCAATCCCAAGCACACCTCTGCCCTACTATGCACAAGCCACCCCAGACATTTTTCAGATGAACCCTTTCCATAAGAGGTTGAAAAAATGCTCCTTGTCATTGCAGTTAGTATGCTACCCATATGTGGGTATCCAGTCATTTCACGGGCTGTAACCCACATTTTTCGGTGTAATGGCATCATTAAAAGGGACTAATACCATCTAGGTCTCTTAACGATATATCGCTTGTAAGATTCAAGACAGAAAACGCAGGTAATCATCCTTAGTTGTAATCAACTAGCATTCATGAACACTATCAAAGTAATTAACGGCATACTCATCTAATTGGAAAACATAAACATGAAGAAAGAAAAGAAAGAAAAAATACTTACCAAATTTTATCAGTGGAGGTATTTTTATTTAACCTATTGTGAAACATATATTCAAATGTAACAACACGGAAAAAGAAGTAACATTCGCATGAGGCGCATTCCAAAGTATCCTCGATGGAACTTATTCATTTGAATGTCCTTTCGCGGTTTTTATTTTCCAATAAACTATCAGCATCGTCCGCATTCCTGTGGCCGAATCTTCAGTAATTACGCAACATCCATATTCGGGACGGGACTTAGACCCGCAACCTTTGATTTAATATCGTCCACACTACCCACCAGACTAACCCGACATAAAAACCGGAAGAATAATAATTGTTATTTTTATCAGTAAACCAGTTTCTCGCTATTATGCCCCTTCTTAAAATTAACTCCGATTGAACAGTTACGATGCCTGTGGATTCAAAGCAGGCCAATGAATTGGTTTGCTATTCAAGGCCAATGAATATTGATAATGCAAACGAATAAATATTTATTCAACTATTAACGGGGAATGCCTTACTCGAAAGAAAATATATTTGGCAGAAATCAATGACGTAAAACATACACTTCCAACCTATGGTCAACGGAACAGTTCAAATCCGGCGGGTTCTTTCACCGACTTACAAAAAAATATCGAAAATATTTTTTTACAGAGATTTTATTTGTACGAGCTTGTATAACGTTGAAAGGTAAGCAGATTATATTCCACTTTTCAAAAATGAAAAGCTATGAGAGCATTATAATGCTTCAAAGTTTGTAATATCAAAAAGTAATAATACTTTTGTAGTGCAAATGGCGTTTGAAACCTTGGTGAAGCTGCAAACACATTTTCAACCGTTTATACATGCACGACCCGAAACACTAAGAGAATTGATCATCCCTTAGGTACACTACAACTGTCAAATTATTATCAAAATATCCAAACGGTAACAATACCATTAAAGCAAACAGAATCAATAATTCCAGATTGGAAAAATTCCATTCCGCGAATAGGATCGTCGAAAACAGTTATTACCGTTTGATTTCGCATTGTTTCAGTGCTTCCAATGTTTTTCTTTAATCATCAGCTGATACTTGAAGTGCATACACTGGCTTGTAATTGTAAACAAAAACTCTATTTAATGTAATTAGTGTGATTTAAAATAGTGGCAAACATCAGTGGAAGGAAGACAATAACAGAGCTAAGCTGTAGCTGATCTGACGGAAGTTTTTACGAGTGGTAACGCTGGCTGTCCCAATTATCATGATTCGATTTTAAGGTAAGAAAGAAAAAACCTTATATGTATCAATTCGAGGAGGAGTAACAGCTCACCAAAAAACCTTAGTGGTTAAGTCCAATTTCGCCATATTGAATTGGAAACAAGTAATATAAGTTCAGTGAAATCCTCTCGGATCTTCCACCGAGTTGATGAGTGGTGGCAGACCAGTGAGGATTTCGCTCACCAGATACCCCAGGAAAGATATTTCATCAATTAAGATAGTCGTGTACATTGGTAAACGTAACCGATTTCCATCTTTCACATCGAGGAAATGCTGGAAGTTCTCAGGAAAAATTAATCATGGAAATTAAGGTAATTTACACCTCAATGAAAAAGACGCCCCCGTACCAACTCTAGGATACTTAAATTGTAAATATCGATGTAGACGGATTAAATATTACGGAGTATGGGTAAAAAATACATTGTATAGTATGCACTTTATGTATATACACAATGTAAAAACAATTGCACTCGAAGTAAGAATGAACACGTGATCCCGCCCCTGGTATTACTTCGGAAATGTTAATTCATCTAGAATGGGCACAGCGAGTTTCATTCCGGGTCCAACATAGATATAAACCCACCGCCAAATCCATGGCGATACAACTGCACGTAAAATCAGTTCATTTCACTTCGTCATGGTAATGGAGCGATAGGTCCCTCCGGAACCCTTACCTTCCGTCAGGCTCCGGGTGACAGCCTAAACTTTTCAAGTATCCACAAAAAAAACACCCTCTTAAACCATTCCCATTTTCTCACACACTTTCCGTCAAATTTCCTCCACTAAATGAAATGAATGACGCATGTAATTTTACACTACCTTGGTTGATTAATACACACCAGAGTACTAATCTAATAAAAATAATTGCGCATATTTAACAAAAACTTGCTCTTTTGCAGAGCTGTCGCCTGAGCATTTTACTCGTTCCTCCCGCGTGCACATAGGATCCTCCGACGCGCGCGTACGTACTTCCCTCGCAGGTGCCAATCTCTCACATGGCATTCAGAAAAGGGTCGACTTGGAGCACAAGCGAATTCGCTCACCCGCCTGCACGCACGCAACGGCACAGGAACTCACACACGGACACGCACATTGACCGAGTGGGACCGAGAGATCTGTTCTCTTCCTCACGCCTCTCTCCCGCCCTTCGTTCCCGACATGAGAGGGAGCCTCACTTTCCTCTTCCCCCCGGTTTCCCGTTCGCTCCCCCCCCCTTGCCGTTCTAATCAATGGCTTCCAGCACAAGGCCACGCCATAAATCGGACCGTTGTGTGGGCCCGCTGGTGTGTGGGTTCGCGGGGGTAGGAAGGGTGGCAAAGGGTGTGAGGGGAAGGGTTGAAAGAGAGAGAAAGAATGGATGACGGGAATAGGGGGGATGAGAAAAGGGAAGAGGTAACCCTCTCGCCTCGTCAGTATCGAAAATATATTACGGAATGTTCGGAGGTCCGGCAGGGAAGGGTGTGGGCGGCGCGGGTGGGTACGCGGGGGCATGGAGCAGGAGGAGGAGGAGTCCGGTGGCGAAGGGTCTTTAGAATGGGAGGAACGATGGGGAGAAGGGAAGGAATGCGTCTCGAAAAGGCGACCGTAAAGTGCGGCTGTGTATGGCGTGGGTGTGGGAACGCGCCTGTTCCAGGAATCGATCCGAAATGGATGCCGAAACGCTTAATATGTTTATGCAATCTTTTCACGAGAAGGGAGGGAGAAGTATTCCATCGAAACCCGGCAAAATAGTTCTCAGTAGATGACACAAAAAGGCAATCCACAAGGAAACTGGAATCCGCGCCTTCGCCTTTCATCCGATTTAGACCAAAGAAACTTTTGCTAAATGAAATACGGGCCGCATTCATGAAATCTGCAATATCCCAGTCGCGAAATTGATGCATGGGAAAAGATTAAAGAGTTAAACCTCCTGGAACAATATAATTTCCTACTATTAGCTCGCAAAAACAATTCCATGGGCATATAAGGGAAAATAGTAATTGTGATAATGCATTTGTATTCGTCATTTTTATATATGATATTTAGAGAATGTAGTTCATTTTTTTATTTATTTCACGGTTAAAATCATATCTTACCACCTAAACTAAGTGGCAACCAAATCCAAACCCAAATATGATATCCATGGCTAGAATAGAGTCGAAGCCGCGACCATTGGGGGACTAAGGACTACAAAAGCTGACCGTACGGAACGCTCATGTTAACTTAATTATAGCAAGTATATCAGTTCAACATTTAATTAATCACATGAGGAATAAAATGTTAATTAACTTGAACTATATCCCAATTCAACGCGTGAAAACTTAATTTGGCAAATTTAATCTCTGAAAACATGGAAACCAATCGTTTTGTCAACGAACGAAATGAGTTTTCTTTGAAACAACACAGTTCGCCTTTGGGAAGCGTATCTACACATTTCACTTAAGAGTACTACCAAAATTATTTATTTTGATTCCTTTGTGCTTAAAATTGATACAATATTTTTTTAACTCATTTTTTTTCTCATAAATCTGAAAGTTTCACATTTCACCCGAGTCAAAATTTAATAAACTGACGGAGAGTTTGTGCGCGGGAAGAATCTAGAGAATATCGTCCAATCCCTCATGCATAACTCCCAACTAAATTTCAGTCGTTAAAAATAAACATTCCTTGTTTCCAAAAAAAAATTAGATATAGCTAACAGGTCCTCGCACCATTTCTCCCTCCATCCTCGATATATGGCATTTTTGTGAGTCCGTATACAAATAATGCATCCCTTGTGCAACACCGAGGAATAACAAAACTGCAAATAACCCGTTTTCCCACATAACTCGCTGTTTCTTTTTCCTATCACCACGTACTCCAAGCTAACGCTGAATGCACGCTAATGTTTTTTTTATTCGGCATGGGAATAAAATGGAAAGAGAACTAACGTATATTCGGAACAATCCAATTAACGCGTTTCTCGCACCAAATCCCATCACACGAATAAAAAAACTCCCTTCGTCATACAAACTACCACAAATAAACATTTACACAGCAAGAGGGTAAGCAGGGGGTAGCAGGGAAGGAGTTTGGCTATGGGTAGTAAGGTAAATGGATGTTGGATCTTTCGACCATAAAAATATCTTAAATCTGTCCCTAGATATACGACCCCCGGCGCTCTACGGAGAAAGAGAGCGCTGTACGCAATCGTGCGAAGGAACTAAACCGCAAGGATGTAAACTTTCTTATACGTAGGGAGAATGTTTGAGGGGAGGGGTCTGTTCAAGAAAACTGGGGTACTCACGCATGCACGCTTAAAGACTAGAGGCGCACTCCTAGTGCCGTCCTTATTCGCTCCAGCAATCCTCTGCTCCCCTTTCCGTCCCCCTCCCCCCCAACCAGTCCTTATCCAGGACCCCCGAAGCGTTTCCCTTCCATTTCGTGCAACAACCCCCCGCTCCAATTTCCAATCCTCTCTCTCTCTCTCTCCCTCAACATGCCCCGCCAACGCCCCATCCCAATGGTGCTTACTCTCTCCCTTGACCCTCCCTGCCCTTCCCACCGTACTAACCCACCAATCCTCTTCCGCAGCACTGCGCTGGCATGATTTCAGACCGCGGGGATTCCGATATGGCAGCATTGCGATCCAATCACTTCCTCCCCTTGCACAACCCTTGGAATGCTCGTTCCCATCCCTACCGATCGTTAGGACTAACGAGAAATATTCCCAACTCCCATGACGCGCTGATCTACTCGTGCAAGGCATGAGAGTTTTGGAGAGGGAAAAAATAGAGGTTGGGCACGAAAGGAAAAAAATACAGTCTAATTTCGTCACCGAAACTTCTTTTAGTCCATTCCATTTTGTCGCTCGTATGGACGAGACCTTCGGCGGCATTAGATTTCATAACAGAAAAATAAACGGCATATTTTAAATGTAGTGGATACGATATTGTGGACCTGGTAACGCATTGGAACCGC